>NC_091235.1:3630719-3808806 GCF_040958095.1 Procambarus clarkii
ATATTGTCTGTCTGATATTATATCATTTCTCTCCAGGTGTTCTACCCATTTAGTTTTTAGTTTTTCCAATATTTTGACTATTACACTTGTCAATGATACCGGTCTATAATTGAGGGGGTCTTCCCTGCTTCCACTTTTGTAGATTGGAACTATGTTAGCCTTTTTCCACACATCATCTACAACTCCTGTACACAGGGATGCCTGAAAAATCAGTTGAAGAGGAATGCTGAGTTCAGGTGCACATTCTCTCAGAACCCATGGTGAAACTCCATCTGGACCAACTGCCTTGTTCTTATTTAGCTCCTTGAGCATTTTTTCCACCTCGTCTCTAGACACCTCTATGTGCTCTATGTTGTTCTCTGGAATTCTTATTGTATCTGGTTCCCTGAAGATTTCATTTTGTACAAACACACTTTGGAACTTTTCGTTTAATGTTTCACACATTTCCTTTTCATTTTCCGTGAATCTATTTCCCATTTTCAACCTCTGAATATTATCCTTTACCTGCAATTTGTTGTTTATGAATTTATAGAATAGACCTGGTTCTGTTTTACATTTGTCTGCAATCCCTTTTTCAAAATTTCTTTCTGCCTCTCTCCTCACTGCCGTGTAGTTGTTTCTCGCATCTTTGTATCGCTGGTATGTTTGGGGGTTTGGCCTCTTCCTGTATTGATTCCATTTTTGTGTCTTTTGGTCTCTGGCCCTCTCGCAATTTCTGTTCAACCAATCCTGTTTCCTAGTTCTGCTTCTCTGTTTTGGTATAAATTTTTTTGTGCCTTTATCATATATTTCACAAAACTTGACATACATCTCATTCACTTCCTTGCCTAGCAACAGGTCTGTCCAATTATACTCACTAAAAAAATGTCTAAGGTTGCCATAATGTCCTCTCCTGAAGTCAGGTTTTTCATTTGCATCAACCTTCATATTTTCTTCCAGATTATAACGCATTGCATACTTTATTCCCAAAAAGACATGGTCACTTTTACCACACTCTTTTTCACTTTTACGTTTGTGTGTGTGTGTGTGTGTGTGTGTGTGTGTGTGTGTGTGTGTGTGTGTGTGTGTGTGTGTGTGTGTGTGTGTGTGTGTGTGTAATAAGGCGGTAGATGGGAGGTAATGAGGTCGGGCGCACCAGGAGCAGACCAGACCTCTGGCAGGACAATATTTTGAGCTGGAGGAAGGTGAGGCTCCCTCCTGGACACACGCTCAAGCTGCCTGACGTACGAGTCACAGCCTGGTTGATCAGGTATCCGTTAGAGGTGCTTCTCGAGTTCTCTCTTGAACACTGTGAGGGGTCGGCCAGTTATGCCCCTTATGTGTAGTGGAAGCGTGTTGAACAGTCTCGGGCCTCTGATGTTGATAGTTCTCTCTCAGAGTACCTGTTGCACCTCCGCTCTTCAACGGGGGTATTCTGCACATCCTGCCATGCCTCCTAGTCTCATGTGGTGTTATTTCTGTGTGCAGGTTTGGGACCAGCTCCTCTACTATTTTCCATATGTAAATTATTATGTATCTCTCCCGCCTGCGCTCAAGAGAATACAGATTTAGGCTCTTTAGTCGGTCCCAATAATTATGATAACTTATAGAGTGGATTCTAGCGGTAAAGGATCTTTGCATGCTCTCAGGTCAGCAATTTCTCCGGCTCTGAATGGGGCTGTTAGAGTTCAACAATATTCCACCCTAGAGAGCACTAGTGTCTTGAAAAGTTTCATCATTGGTATGGCATCCTTTGTTTGGAAGGTCCTTGTTATCCAACCTGTCATTTTTCTTGCAGTTACTCTTAGATCCTTTACATTGCTTTTTCGTTCTAAAGTGTGATTTGACTGTGTTTTATGTATTGTTTCCGTTTTTATATATTCGTTTTTTCCATAGCGCAGGAGCTGGAACTTATTTTCATTAAAGATCATAATATTATCTGTGGCCCATTGAAAGACCCGATTAACATCAGATTGGAGGTGTGTCGTGTCCTCTATATTGTCTACGGGCATGAAAATCCTGGTGTGTCATGTACTAATGATGATACAGTGCTGTAGTTTGTATCCTTGTCTGTCTGATATTAGGATGAGACAAAGTACCGGAGCAAGCACGGTACCTTGGGGAACTGAGCTGAGCACAGTAGATGATCCAGATTTGACTGTTGACTGTTTCACTCTGCGTTCTGCTGGTTAGGAAGTTGAAGATCCATCTCCTTCCTTTGGCAGCCATTCTTTTTGCACGCATTTTGCGGGTAATACCACCATGGTCACATTTGTCGACAGCTATTGCAAAGTCTGCGTATTTGCAAAATACGCAGACTTTGCGTAACATGTGCTAGTTAGTGCATCTCGTTGTGCTCGTGTTCCACAGCACCGAAGGTCATGTCAGAGTGGATCTGTTGGATGGATAATAAATATTTCTTTATATTTTTTATTTTTCATTTTTTTTTTTTTTTTGCAGTGTGAAATTAATTGGTTTTGTTTTGTTGCAGGTAAAGACGGCTGGTGCCAGGAGGTTGAGGCTGGCCAGCCCCTGCTCCCCCTCCCTGCCCCCTCCTTCCCCACCCCTTCTCCCCTCCTTTCCCACCACCCTCACCCCTCCTTTCCCACCACCCTCACCCCTCCTTTCCCCATCCCCCCCCCTCATTAACCTTACCGACCCCACCCTTACCTCTTCCCCCTTCCCCACCCCCTTACCTCTTCCCCCCTTCCCTCATCGCTCCTTCCCCACCCCCTTACCTCATCCCTCCTTCTCCACCCCCTTACCTCATTCCCTCACCTCATCCCCCTACCTCATCCCCCTTTCCTTCTTCACCCCCTCACCTCACCCAGCTCTTCACCTCACCCACCTCTTCACCTCACCCCTGTTTCCGTTCCCACCCCCTCACCTTATCTCACCTTCCCACGTCCACTGCCTCTCCTCCTCCTCCCCTCCTGTTCCCCCACTTCCCCTCCTGTTCCCCCACTTCCCTCCCGTTCCCCCACTTCCCTCCCGTTCCCCTCTCCCCTGCTGTCCCCCCCTCCCCCCCGAGTCTGCACACTGAAGTAACGACTCAAGAGACCTGGAGGGAGAATGTGTGGTGGTGACGACACACGCCAAGAGGTAAGTCGTCTCCTGAGTCAGTTCCTCACACACAGTCTTACACTGTCTTGAGCAGTTGACTCACATGGTATTGTAGCACCATTAAGGGCTCAATTGTAGGAACAATAAGGGCCCAATTGTAAGCACATTAATCCACACAAAAGTAGAACAACCCACCATAAATACTCACATTACGGAACTATTCACTGTACCCAGCATGAGAGTAAGAACAAGACCGGACCGTCAAGATGCCAACACAGACGACACTGCTCGACAAGCAGCGTCCACTACGCTGGATTAATCTTTGTATGAACCCTATTTAACCTTCTGTTCCATAGCTTCTTCTCTCCTTCATGTCTACCCATTGTATACCTTTGTTTACACCTGATCCCATTGTTCGATCCATTTGTATTCCCTGATCCACTACCAGTATAAAATATAATGTTCTGCACTGTAACATCTAAAGCTAACGTCGCTAAAGGCAAAGGACTCAACATAACCTTAAACTGGATCCCAACTCATGTTGGAATCCCATTAAATGAAAAAGCTGATGAAATTGCTAAATTGGCAACTCGTCATCCAGTGATACATAAAACAATTCAACCCAGCCTTGAGAACATAAAAAACATCATCACCAAAAAACTCTCACATCTCAACAAAGCCGACCTGCACCAGAGAATAGCTGAAGGTTCGCCATCTGCAACATGGTATCTTCAGGCAACCAAATTAGAAAGGTTAAACATCCCAAAAGGAATCGACAGGGAAATAGCAGTTAGGTTATATAGACTACATCTAGGTTACAGATGCAACTGGGAGATTGGTGAACCCCGACAGAGAGAGTGCATCTTCTGCCAAACTGTCACAGAAAAGTCATTACTTCACTATCTTCTGGAATGTGAAGCAACCAATGACCTTAGAAGAGCTTTAAGAGTTCCTGACTCTTGCAGTGGCCACCCTGAAGCCATCAACACAGCCACTCTCCTGGTCAACAAAGGTGTCCAGCAGCTGGACACCCTCATAAAGACTGTGAAGCAGTATCCTCCCCCGCGATAACAGCTTGATGGTTAAATGCAACCTCAGAATACTGAAAAGAATTACTGAACAAAAAATTGTACGACTTATGGGCTATTCATGCCCGTGCCACCTCTTGGGTGGCTTAATCTTTATCAATCACTGTAACATCACTTGAGAATGAACCATGTAGGTTCGAAACGTCGTTTGATTTTATAATAAGTAATACATTCCTCAGTTATTCATTTCTTTTTCTTCACCTTGAAAACGAACATGACTTTTGGTGAACCTCTCTTCCAGGTGAACCCTGATGCAGGAGCACTAGTAAGAGGGATAGAAGCCCTAAATCAGAAAATAGTTAATACGGAATATGCGGTCATATTCAATGAGACATGCATAAAAGAAAATCTGCTGCCAGTATACACCAATATATATATATATATATATATATATATATATATATATATATATATATATATATATATATATATATATATATATATATATATATATATCCTTCTGAAGATGTATTAATACATGAAAGTACTTAAGGAAATTCCTGTTTCAATTTTCCTCCGTGGTCTGACACTGTCACATTTTTAATCACGTGTTTATTTTCGTGATATACTCACACACACACACACACACACACACACACACACATACATATATATATATATATATATATATATATATATATATATATATATATATATATATATATATATATATATATATATATATATATATGCAAACAAGCCTGAATGGTCCCCAGGACTATATGCGACTGAAAACTCACACCCCAGAAGTGACTCGAACCCATACTGCCAAGAGCAACGCAACTAGTATGTACAGGGACGCCTTAATCCGACTGTACTATAGGACTATATGCGACTGAGTTTTCAGTCGCATATAGTCCTGGGGACCATTCAGACTTGTTTGCATTTGTGTTCCTCACGTGTGCCCCAAAGAATGAGGTGATTTGATAAAATGCTATGCCCAAGATTACCATCCGAGTGCCGGCGGGGGAGTGGTTCAAATAGCTTCGGCTATCACTTCCTTTTTGTCCGGTCGTGATGGTCAAGCGGATTAAGGCGTCCCTGTACATACCAGTTGCGTTGCTCCTGGCAGTATGGGTTCGAGTCACTTCTGGGGTGTGAGTTTTCAGTCATATATATATATATATATATATATATATATATATATATATATATATATATATATATATATATATATATATATATATATATATATATAGGGACCCATAGCCTCGGAGAAGAAAATAAAAAGTATTCAGAGGAGACCTTGTGGTTTCTCACTGAACACTAATATTATCTTCTCCTACCACCCCCATTCTTTTGTATGCACACATATATATTTACTTTATTTGAACTTTGTTACAAAAAAGGAGTTACATATGGGTTACAAAGATGGTTGTCATAGGTTGTCGAGTTCCTCCAGCTCCTCAGATGGCGGGCAGGAACCCTGGATGCAGTGCGCATTTCCCCTCTGTATCGCCACACTGAGGCGCTGGAAAAGAAAGCTTGCAGCTCTCGGGTCCCTTGTTGTTTCAATGAGCCTAGAACCCAGTTCCTTCAAAAAACTGGTAGCACTTTTACCCCAGGCGCCGAGCGTCTCAGAAGCAATGGGGACAAAATTGTAGTGGTGATCCAGTTCTCTATACTTACGGGATTTGGCTGCTTCCCTGTGGGTGGCAGCGCCACCTGGTTGTGCAACACTGAGGTTAATGTAGGTGTTAGCCAGGGTTGATACGCACGTGTAGTCCCATACCAACTGCTTGCCATTCTTCCAGGGGTTCACTGTGATACCATCAGGGCGACCAATAAGAGCATCAGAGTTACGGGGCGTTAGGTAACGGGGCTCTCTTTCAGCTGGGCATCCAGCTGTGGTGAGGCTCCTCTTGATGATGTCGTTAACTTCACTGTGCCTCGAGTGCCATCCCCCTGTGCTTTGGCAGAGTAGGCCATGGTGACCGTACCTGTCAGCCACCACCTCGCCGCAAATACACCTATATCTGGTGTGGATTGGGGCAGCAAGGCGGAGGGCCACAGCAATTCGGAGGGCGTGTGGTGTGAGACGCGTGCCAGTTGCCGACATTGGGGTTGCTAACAGGAAATCCCCTGCATGTGGCCTCGTCTCAAAGCTCTCCAATATATATATATATATATATATATATATATATATATATATATATATATATATATATATATATATATATATATATATATATATATATATATATATATATATAATATAATATGAACACGTTGTACTAAACAGGGTGAGAATAGCTTGAGCTACTTCATCCCTTTGTGTATTGTGACGGTAACGCGTTGGTGTTCGGCTGTTTAAGGCTAGGGGTATGGCCTCGTCACATAGTTATAAAAAAAAATAGAAAAACTGGAACTTCGTCTGTGGTAAGGTAAGGAGAAGACACACAAAACACAAGTAAACTTTAACAATGAAATTTTAATTACGTTAAATAAATCAAAACATGAAAATAATGCACAAACAAATTCTTATAATAAAATCAATGAATCAAAATAATAAGAATACTTAAATGACACAATGAAAAGTTACGTTAAGGCAAAATAATAAGAAGTGCAACACAAAGTAAGTGGGAAGTGCTGGAATATTGGCTTAAAGCCACCACCTCTCTCAGTACACGCTAGAGTCTAGCTGGGAGGTGTGATGGCCACGAAAGCACTGAACATTCTGAAGACTGATGTTGGGGCGACCCCAGACATCAGGTAGTATGGGGGGCGAGGCAGGTGCAGCCAGACCGGCGACCAATCAGCGGAGCCGTAGCGATCAACGGGTAGTTTGGTGGTTGGAGTTCGACCAGGTGGCTGGCTGCATACGTTTTTGCTCACCCTGGCAAGCCTTGCTGGTGTTGTTGTCGTTGTTGGACATTTCTTCCATAGTCTTTTTATATAATTGTGAAGACGTAATTATGGAGGGAAGAGCAGGCTCAATCTCTTGAAGGAGATTATCGTCACAACTCTCCCCCGAAGCCTGCGGTTCTGGAAGAAGTACGTCGTTATGTGGTGGAGTAATGGATGGAGTTGCTTCTACTTTATAAACTCTGGAGAGATCATGGGCTAAGATGTTGTCAGACTCTTGGTATAGCGTGTCTCCAGGTTGAATTTCTGCAGTTAACAAGCCCATAGTAGAAGACGTTGAGATGAGAAGTGGGCGTGCTGAAGGAGGTGTAGGGTGGTGTGGTCCGTATTGATGGTGGACCGAGCACTTTTCAGGTGTGGAGTGAAGTGCTGAAGCTTCAGGATGAGGAAGAGTAGCTCCTTGCCAATTGTTCCATCGTTCCTTGTAGCAGTAGTCGCTGACAGGTGTATTCTTCTCGCCTCGTTGCTGCATCACGACACCACCATCGTCGGTACCATAGGCGTCGACATGGAGGATGTAGGGCTTATCTGACGAGGTGAGAGTGGAATTAGAAGAGGGCATAGGAGCACGATTATTATCCTGAAAGCATTTGGGAAGATCATTAAGGATTTTGGAATTAGAAAGCGCCGACTCCTTGTCAGTGCTTTCGGGAGAAGAAGCCGGGATGGTCTCACTGTGGATGTAGGGTTCTGTGAAGGTAGAACAATTAATCAAGACAGTGGGAGGAGTACCATTATATTGCTTCAGGAGGTTGACGTGGCACAGCTGGGTCTTCCGCCGCCTATCTGGAGTCTCTATGACGTATGTGTTGTTGTTTCTGCACTCTTTGACGCAGTAGGGTCCTGAAAATTTGTTTTGTAAAGGTGAACCTGGGATAGGAAAATAGGCAAGGACGAAGTCTCCCGGCTTGAATTTTCTTACTTTGCTGGTCTGGTCGTAATGAGTCTTCATTCTCACCTGGGCTTTCAATAGATTATCATGAGCAAAGCGGTGGACTCTCTCTAGAATGTGTTGAAGGTTTTGAAGAAACTGGGGCACATTCTGATGCTCACTGAAGGTGGCATCTCTGAGAGAGTCTTTGAAAGCCTTAAGGGGAGTACGGCACTTACGGCCGTAGAGCATCTCATAAGGAGATACTCCTAGGGACTCATTGGGGAGACTTCTGAAAATACACATTATTAGGTCAATCTGCTTATCCCAATCCTTTGAGGTTTCACTACAAAACTTTTTCAAGAGTGCTTTGATGGTCTGATGACTACGTTCAAGAGAACCCTGTGAAGCAGGATGATAGGGGCTGGACAATACCTGTTTGATGTTGAACTCCTCCAGTGTCCTTTTGAAGAGATCACTGGTGAAGTTGGTGCCACAGTCACTTTGAATCTCCCTGGGAAATCCGTATTGAGTGAAGATCTTCAATAGATGTTTGATAACCGTAGCAGCCGTGATGTTCTTCACTGGAACTGCTATGGGAAATCTGGTGGTAGGACACAGGATGGTTAGGATGTAGGCGTTACCTGAACTGGTCCGAGGTAAAGGACCAACACAGTCTATTATGAGTCTGTGGAAAGGTTCCGCAGGCACCTGTATGGGAATCAGTGGTGCTCTGGGAATGGAGACGTTCGGTTTGCCTGCCATCTGACATGTATGACACTGTTTTACGTACTGTTTGACGTTGTTTACCATACCTGGCCAGTAGTAGTCTTGACGAATCCCATGGTAAGTCTTGTTGAAGCCGTAGTGGGAGAATGCTCCATGGGCCAGGTGTAGAATAGTGGGCCGCAGGCTGGTGGGAATCACAAGTTGTTCGGTGTTGGCCCAATCGTCCTCCTCCTTCAGTTTACTGGGTCTATATCTGCGGTAGAGCAAGTCGTTCTCTAGGAAGAACCCAGGAATACTGTCGGGTTGAGTCTCAGCCTGGAAAAACAATGGTGTTAAAGTAAGATCTTCCCTCTGCAACTTACGGAACTCCAACTTGGTCAGATGCGGGGGTAGTTTCTGAGGGTCTTGAGGGACAGCGGTAGCAGTAGAGTCAGCTGGCTGTGGACGTGCGGCTTGTGCACGGGTGGTCACGAGAACCGGAGGAGAAACTTCATCACTCTCTTGAACCTCTGCTGGAACATACTCAAGAATAGGGTTTATGGGCACAGAGTTACACACCTGGTGTTTGTCCATGACGATCAGGTTGGTCGGTTGCAGGTCTTCTGCCAAGTCGTTGCCTAGGAGAAGTTGCACTCCAGGCATGGGAAAAGGCTTTTCCCTGACGGCGACTTGGACTTCCCCGTTCACGTAGGGACAATCCAGGTGGACTCTGGCGAGAGGGTATGGAGTGGTAGCAGTGAGGTCAGTGATGAAGACTGTTTCCCCGGTGTAGACTATGTTGGGCACAGCCGACTTCAAGATGATCGATTGTAGAGCCG
Organism: Procambarus clarkii; assembly: GCF_040958095.1. Classification (NCBI taxonomy): domain Eukaryota; kingdom Metazoa; phylum Arthropoda; class Malacostraca; order Decapoda; family Cambaridae; genus Procambarus; species Procambarus clarkii. Next base: position 3,640,133 of record NC_091235.1, read on the forward strand.
CTGTGTCCCTCAAGATCTTCAATTTGAAACGTCCCTCCGGATTTGAACCGTTGGCAGAGACAGTTCCAGTATACAGGTGGTTACTGAAAAGAGAAAGATCATTAACATCAACACCAACATTCATCACAGGCTTACCGGACTTAGGAGGAGTTGGTTTGGGTCGTTGTTGGTCAGTGGTTCCCTTGTATTGAGACTTACCACACTTGTCTATGGTATGTCCATAGAGTCTACAATACTTGCAGTACAGTTGTGAACCAGCTTGATCGGGGCTCACCTTCTCGTAACTGTACCACGACTTCTTACTGGAGGATGGTTCAGGTGTCAGCCGGTGGATGAGGCTGTAAGTGTCAGCCGACTTAGCACACTTCAGGTAGTCGGTTTCTTCTTTATCTGCTAAGTAGAGGCGGACAGGAGGCGGCACACGTCTCAAGAATTCTTCAACAAGCATCAGGTTCACGAGTTCTGTAAAAGTAGAGACATGTGCTGCTTCCAGCCATTTCATGAAATACCTCCGTTTCGTGTTAGCAAACTCGAGGAAGGTAGTGGTACTTGCCTTCAGGTGGTCACGGAATTTCCTTCTATAACTTTCGGTGGAAAGTAGGTAGGCGTCTAACACTGCTTGTTTCAGAGTGTAGTAGTCATTCTCAGACGCCAAAGTACTGAGTGTGACTGCAGCTCTACCTGTAAGATGGACTCTGAGAAGTGTGGCCCATTGGTTGACAGGCCAACTGAGTTGATTAGCAAGGGTTTCAAAGGTGGTGAAAAAAACATCAACTTCTGCTTCTACAAAGGATGGCATTAACTTACTTGCATGTGATATATTAAAACTGACGGGAAGATTGGCAGTAGCTTGCTGGCGTTGGGTGAAGTGTGAAGTTTCCAAGGAGATTTCGCGTTGACGACACTCTAGAGCCAGAGTCGCTTGTTGCTTGTCATGTTCGCGTTGTATTTCCAACTCGCGTTGTTTGGTTTCAAGCTGTACTCGTTCACGTTCACGGAGTAATGCGACCTCGCGTTCGTGTTCTTCCCTCCTCAAAGCAGCTTCGCGTTCTTGTTCGTCTCTCCTCAAAGCAGCTTCGCGTTCTTGTTCTTCTCTTCGTATGGCAGCAGCTCGTTCTTGTTGTTCGAGGGCTTCCCTTTGCTGCTCACGTTCAATCTTGGCCAGCTCTAGTTTGAGTTTCAGCGTTGCCAAATCAGTTTTATCTGCAATATAGTAAGTTTCATGAGTTTCAGAGTCTATCTTACCTTGCTCTAAATAGTAATCCAGCAACAGGTTGTGTAGGTCATTTTTGTTGGCTTGGTAGGGAACTTCTAGTTGATACTCATGTGCAAGAGTTTGTAATTCAGTCCTCTTGGCACGACTTAAAGTCCCTATTTCACCTGCTGGATTTGCACGGAAAGTTTGGAGACGAAACATGGTGAAATTAGCAAATAAAGGTACACGAATGTTCAATAATGAAATGTCAGAAACAGGACAACGTGGCAACTGGCACCTATCCTGTGTGATCTTTAACAATTAACGTTAAGTGAAAGATATTAAATGATTAAATCAAGGGCGCAGGAAATCTTGTACCCGGTACTCATGTAAGAGAATAAGGGCAAGAAAATCCTACTAACAAATGAAACAAAGTTTCGAAAACAAATGAAACAGTTAAATGCTTCAAAAGTAAAATTGGTAGTCCAAGGAGGTAGGCATACCTTGCCAAGTCTCTATAGGACATAAAGCAAGTTTTTCCCACTGAATTTAATATGATACTTACAGAATTAGCGAACTTTTGTGCTCTGAAAAAATAAGCTAATTCCCTACCGTTGTATGTATCATCATCTCTGACTGACGTGTAGGGGTGCGAGGTGTCAACTGGTGACGAGAACTGCTGCTGAGGTCCCAATTCAGCAACTAAAGTTCGAGCTAGAGGAACTATGGCCCTCTTTGTCCTCCTACAGTCAGATTGCAGAAGATTGGGTACTCTTGACCCGGGGCAGACCACAGTACCAGGGTACCAATATGATGATCTGTCAGAATGAGAAATATTCAAGGGACATAGATGGTAAATACGAGTAATAACAAGGAGGGAGAGATGACCAATTAAGAGTATGACTGCGGCCTACAGTCACCACGTAATCCAAAGTTGTCTCACCTTCACTATATGTTACTCTCGTAATGCACAATACACCGCACCTTATAAAAAATGAAATTGAATGAAAAATAGTAAAGCTACGTTAACAAAGTTAAATACGCTTACCATAAATTACCACTTAGCACCAGTACCTGAGTGAAGCTCCCGGACAGGCCCCCATAAAACTTGTGACGGTAACGCGTTGGTGTTCGGCTGTTTAAGGCTAGGGGTATGGCCTCGTCACATAGTTATAAAAAAAAATAGAAAAACTGGAACTTCGTCTGTGGTAAGGTAAGGAGAAGACACACAAAACACAAGTAAACTTTAACAATGAAATTTTAATTACGTTAAATAAATCAAAACATGAAAATAATGCACAAACAAATTCTTATAATAAAATCAATGAATCAAAATAATAAGAATACTTAAATGACACAATGAAAAGTTACGTTAAGGCAAAATAATAAGAAGTGCAACACAAAGTAAGTGGGAAGTGCTGGAATATTGGCTTAAAGCCACCACCTCTCTCAGTACACGCTAGAGTCTAGCTGGGAGGTGTGATGGCCACGAAAGCACTGAACATTCTGAAGACTGATGTTGGGGCGACCCCAGACATCAGGTAGTATGGGGGGCGAGGCAGGTGCAGCCAGACCGGCGACCAATCAGCGGAGCCGTAGCGATCAACGGGTAGTTTGGTGGTTGGAGTTCGACCAGGTGGCTGGCTGCATACGTTTTTGCTCACCCTGGCAAGCCTTGCTGGTGTTGTTGTCGTTGTTGGACATTTCTTCCATAGTCTTTTTATATAATTGTGAAGACGTAATTATGGAGGGAAGAGCAGGCTCAATCTCTTGAAGGAGATTATCGTCACAGTATTTATACCTCAATAAGCTTACCTCAATGGGGGTAATCCCTGGGGATCACAATCACATCGACGTCTGATGATTGTCGCCGCGCGAGGCTCTCCTGGATGACCCGACGACCAACCGGGAGGTCTAGTCGAAGACCGGGCCGCAGGGACGTTGAACCCCGGAACCTCGATCCCAATAATTTAGGTGTTTTAGACGAGATAAAACACCTAAATTATTGGGATCGTCTCAAAGCTCTCCAAATGTACTCTCTAGAAAGGAGACGAGAGAGATACCAAATAATATACACATGGAAAATACTGGAGGGTCAGGTCCCAAATCTACACAGTAAAATAACAACGTACTGGAGTGAACGATATGGAAGAAAATGCAAGATTGAACCTGTGAAGAGCAGAGGTGCCATAGGCACAATCAGAGAGCACTGTATAAACATCAGGGGTCCGCGGTTGTTCAACGTCCTCCCAGCGAGCATAAGAAATATTGCCGGAACAACCGTGGACATCTTCAAGAGAAAACTGGACGGTTTTCTAAGAGAAGTTCCGGATCAGCCGGGCTGTGGTGGGTACGTGGCCCTGCGGGCCGCTCCAAGCAACAGCCTGGTGGACCAAACTCTCATAAGTCGAGCCTGGCCTTGGGCCGGGCTTGGGGAGTAGAAGAACTCCCAGAACCCCATCAACCAGGTCAACCAACCAGGTCCTCCTCACGGTAGAGAGGTAGCTCTAACAGACACAAACTCAAGCTCCAAAATTCTTGTTGAGAACATTGCTTAACATCACCTTAATAAAGGATGTTGACTTGATGTAAATATTTGGTTAGGTTAGGTTAGGTTAGCTTAGGTAGGTTAGGTTAGGTAAGGTTAGCTTAGGTAGGTTAGGTAAGTTATGTTAGTCAAATTTTTAAGCTAGTTTTGACTCTAATTCAAAAAAATAGTCATATATTATGCAATAGAAATATTTGGTTTAAAGTCTGTACTTGTATACGTGTTGGGTTGACCAGACCACACACTAGAAGGTGAAGGGACGACGACGTTTCGGTCCGTCCTGGACCATTCTCAAGTCGATTGTCGACTTTACAGTCGACTTGAGAATGGTCCAGGACGAATGTCCAGGACATTTTCAACAGGAAACTAGATTTATTCCTCCAAGGAGTGCCGGACCAACCGGGCTGTGGTGGGTATGTGGGCCTGCGGGCCGCTCCAAGCAACAGCCTGGTGGACCAAACTCTCAAAAGTCAAGCCTGGCCTCGGGCCGGGCTTGGGGAGTAGAAGAACTCCCAGAACCCCATCAACCAGGTATCAACCAGACCGAAACGTGGTCGTCCCTTCACCTTCTAGTGTGTCAACGGGCTCACCATAGCCCGTGCTACTTGGAACTTTATGTTCCAGGTAGCGAATCTTTAACAACAACAACATTCTAGTGTGTGGTCTGGTCCACTTACTTTAGCCCCGTTATTGTGACTGATCGCCAGCATACGTGTTGGGTGTCTCCTTCACCTCCAGGAGAGCAGCACTCCCAACATTGTGTCGTGTGTGGGTGAGACAGCAAAAGTTGTCTTAATGTTTTGGTGGTTGGTGGCAATAACAGGTCCAGATGTTCTTTATTCATGTTCACGGTTTAGTGTTGTTGTTCTTCCCTCTTAAACTGGCTTATTTTCCGCATCCAAGCTGACTTGTTACAAGTTTAAAACTGCCTCTAAACACACGGGCGTCTTGTACAGTCCTCTGGCTGTGGTCAATCTTCTTGACGTTATCTTGAGAGGATTTCGGGGCCTGCGGCCCGGTCCTCGACCGGGCTTCCTTTTTGTTACACATCCCCAGGAAGCAGCCCGGAGCAGCTATCTAACTCCGGGGTACTTTTTTACTGCTAGGTGAACAGGTGCATCAGGGGTGAAATAAACTCTGGTCATTTGTTTCCGCCTCGAACCCGGAACAGCAGGACTACGAATCCCAAGCGCTGTCCACTCAGCTGTCAGGCCCCCTTCAAGTGGGATCAGTTCAAGAGAGAACTGGATGTTTGCCCCCAAAGGGCTCCTGTTCACCCGGGATATTGTTACTACGGCAGGTCGTGTGCTGCTGCTGCTGGTGCAGGAGGAGGAGGTAGTAGAGCACATGCAAACATTTATACCACAATACCTCTAACTATGAAGTAAGATGACTAATAACATGGAATCCCAATATCTACGCATAACCCCGGGTAACACGGGTTGAGAACAGGGCGCTCCTGCCTCTCACAGTTGCTAGGTTACTGTGCCATGATCTCAGGTGCCATGATCTCAGGTGCCATGATCTCAGGTGCCATGGTCTCAGGTGCCATGGTCTCAGGTGCCATGGTCTCAGGTGCCATGGTCTCAGGTGCCATGGTCTCAGGTGCCATGGCCTCAGGTGCCATGGCCTCAGGTGCCATGGTCTCAGGTGCCATGGTCTCAGGTGCCATGGTCTCAGGTGCCATGGCCTCAGGTGCCATGGTCTCAGATGCCATGGCCTCAGGTGCCATGGTGTCAGGTGCCATGGTCTCAGGTGCCATGGTCTTAGGTGCCATGGTCTCAGGTGCCATGGTCTCAGGTGCAATGGTCTCAGGTGCCATGGTCTCAGGTGCCATGGTCTCAGGTGCAATGGTCTCAGGTGCAATGGTCTCAGGTGCAATGGTCTCAGGTGCCATGGTCTCAGGTGCCATGGCCTCAGGTGCCATGGTCTCAGGTGCCATGGTCTCAGGTGCCATGGATAACAAGCAGAACGCAGATGTAATATACACAGACTTCTGGTTATCTTGAGTCTTGATTTTATCTTGAGATGATTTCGGGGCTTAGCGTCCCCGCGGCCCGGTCCTCGACTAGGCCTCCTTTTTGTTACACACCCCCAGGAAGCAGCCCGTAGCAGCTGTCTAACTCCCAGGTACCTATTTACTGCTAGGTGAACAGGCCCGTCAGGGTGAAAGAAACCTTTTGCCCATTTGTATCCGCCTCCACCGGGAAGGCGGAGACTTTGTAAAAGCTTTCGACAAGTGTGACCATGGCAGAGGCAAAGACAGCAAAAGGCCATCAGCGAAATAGAGAGAAATCCTAAATACTTATTCTACTATGCAAAATCTAGAACAAAAACAACATCCAGTATTAGGCCCCATTGAAAGGGAGATCCAGTCCAGGACAACATGGATTTAGAGCGGGAAGATCCTGTCTGTCACAGTTACTCAACCACTATGACAAAATCACAGAAGCCCTAGAAGAAAAGCAAAATGCAGATGTTGTATACACAGACTTTGCAAAGGCGTTCGACAAATGTGACAATGGGGTGATAGCTCACAAAATGAGGTCAATGGGAATAACTGGAAAAGTAGGACGCTGGATACTCAATTTCCTGTCGAACAGAACACAAAGAGTAACAGTCAATCAGATAAAATCGAGTCCAAGCGATGTTAAAAGCTCTGTACCTCAAGGTACAGTCCTTGCACCGCTACTGTTCCTTATTCTCATATCTGATATAGACAAAAATACACGCCACAGCTTCGTGTCGTCCTTTGCAGATGACACAAAAATCAGCATGAAAATTACCTCTGCTGAAGACATTGAAAAACTACAAGCAGATGTCAACAAAGTTTTTGATTGGGCAGTAGAAAATAACATGATGTTTAACAGTGATAAATTTCAGGTACTCAGGTACGGCAAAAATGAGGATCTGAAACATAATACAGGGTACAAAACACAATCGAATCTTCCCATAGTAGAAAAACAGCATGTCAAGGATTTGGGAATAATGATGTCCGACGATCTAACGTTTAGGGAGCATAACCAAGCAAATATCGCGTCAGCCAGAAAAATGATCGGATGGATTACGAGAACTTTCAAATCCAGGGATCCCATCACAATGGTTGTACTGTTCAAGTCACTTGTGTTGTCCCGTCTCGAGTACTGCTCAGTACTCACTTCCCCCTTCAGAGCAGGAGAGATTGCTGAAATAGAGGGAATACAGAGAACATATACGGCACGCATAAACGCGATAAAACACCTAAATTATTGGGATCGTCTCAAAGCTCTCCAAATGTACTCTCTAGAAAGGAGACGAGAGAGATACCAAATAATATACACATGGAAAATACTGGAGGGTCAGGTCCCAAATCTACACAGTAAAATAACAACGTACTGGAGTGAACGATATGGAAGAAAATGCAAGATTGAACCTGTGAAGAGCAGAGGTGCCATAGGCACAATCAGAGAGCACTGTATAAACATCAGGGGTCCGCGGTTGTTCAACGTCCTCCCAGCGAGCATAAGAAATATTGCCGGAACAACCGTGGACATCTTCAAGAGAAAACTGGACGATTTTCTAAGAGAAGTTCCGGATCAGCCGGGCTGTGGTGGGTACGTGGCCCTGCGGGCCGCTCCAAGCAACAGCCTGGTGGACCAAACTCTCACAAGTCGAGCCTGGCCTCGGGCCGGGCTTGGGGAGTAGAAGAACTCCCAGAACCCCATCAACCAGGTATCAACCAGGTATCAACCAGGAGATGGAACATTCACAGATGACAAGAATGAGTGAAATACTGAGGCAACAGTATTATTCCGTTTCCAGCGAGCCACTAAACACACTGAAGATTGATAATCCAAATGAATTCTTCGTGAATGGGATTCCACCATCAAATCATATATCTGATGGCACCGTAAATCCTCTTGATTTTGAAGTAGCCGTAGACAGTATTCATATGAACTCTGCACCCAGGCCCTGATTCCTGGAACTCCATACTCATCAAGAACTGTACAAAAAAACTTACAGATCCTAAACATTTTTTGGAAACGGACCTTAGATACTGCTGTTATTCCTGACATACTAAAAACATCAGAAATAGCACCACTCCATAAAGTAGGGAACACTGTATAAACATCAGAGGTCCACGGTGTGTCAACATCCTCCCAGCGAGCATCAGAAATATTGCCGGAACAACCGTGGACATCTTCTTGTAGAAAACAATCTAGTTTTCTCTTGATCGATTTTTTTTTATTATTGTTGCCGCCGAAGGCGGCTAGTTTATTGTGCACCCTATACTCATCCTGTGAGCGGTAGCGCAAAAGCATTACAGAGGGCACAAAAGGTCTTTATCAGACCTCATCTTAGATTATTCCATAAACAATTTCTTCTATCCTTCACACCTTATAGTTACAATGTCAGCTAGTTACAGAGAAAGTGCTATTACAAGAGCTACATATTTACAGTAAGTCATCATACATTAATGGTAGGTCTTATCGATAATACATAATAGTTTGACCAATGGGGATATTACAGAGTCATAGGGGAGCTTCTGTTTATTATTAGTCCTCACAATACACTACTTGTTTCTGAATCTCATATGTCCTTCATCTACTGGAAGCGAAATGTGGGTACAGTGCAAGGATTTCAGGTAATTTATCCATGGTAATAAGATAGGTTGCCATATCATACAGAGTGAGCTTAGATTTATCTCTAAAAAGCTCAGTTTTACTACAATCCAAGATATAGTGTTCGAGTGTGTGTCCCTGTCTTTGTCCACACACTTTACACTTTACTTCATCTAGATCCCTATACAAGCCGAACTGCCAGAGATACTTGTAGCCAAGTCTTATACGAGCTGTGACAACATCTGTTAGTCTACTGACTTTGTTACTTGCCCCATACACATGTTTTACTTCACACATTTCATTGTGATGAACAATGGACCTGCTAGTTCCAGTTTGCACTGTTCTACTTTCTTCAAATCCATCTAGGAGTTCTCGTCTAATGACACTTTTAAGGGACTTATTTGATAACTCAAGAGTCCGTTCAATACTGTCTTTATTTACTGCAGCCTTAGCAAGGGCGTCAACTTTGTCATGTTCCTGCATGCCAATGTGAGAAGGAATCCACAACATTTTTATATTTACCCTCTTGCTAAGTATTCTTATATATCTACGTCTAGCTTCCAAGACAAGCACGTTATTACTTGATTGCAAACTGTTTATTGCTCGTAGTAAGGAAAGGGAGCCGGAAATAATTAAGCTGTCTACTTCAGTGTTGCCAATAATTTCAAGTGCTACCAGTATCGCTACCAACTCGGCTTGCATTGTGGACGCCCAGTTACTAATTCGGATATTCCTTTGAATTGTGCTGCCATCGGGCTGATGAGCAATAACAGCACTTCCTGCCCTCCCTGTAGCTGTATTGAGTGATCCGTCAGTGTATATGGTCTGTGCAATGTTGTTTTCAGCTTGTATATTGTGAATGTGTTCTATGGTGCTTAATTTAGCAGCAAGCTGAGCATGAGGGTTGTTTGTGATTAGTTTCTTGGTGGGGTATGCAGGGGTCAGGATGTCAAAAGGTTTCTCTTGAAGTGCCGGAGCAACCGGGCTGTGGTGGGTATGGGGGCCTGCGGGCCGTTCCAAGCAACAGCCTGGTGGACCAGACTCTCACAAGTCAAGCCTGGCCTCGGGCCAGGCTTGGGGAGTAGAACAACTCCCAGAACCCCATCCAGATATAGGCCGATGACACTAGCATCACACATGATTAAAGAAGATAACAAAACACATGGAATAACATCGTCTACATAACCCTGAACTACACGGATTGAGAATAGAACTCTCTTGCGCTCACAGTTGCTGGATTACTATGACATGGCCTTAGATGCCACGCAAGACTAAGGTGGATCTACAGTTTCCTAACTGAACCCAATCTGTAATAGTCAACACAGTAACATCCAGATCATTATCCATGAAGAGCACAGTCCCCCAGGGTACTGTGCTTGCTCCAGTACTCTCTTTCATTTGAATATAGATAAAGATAAACAGATATAGATAATGATAAACGGGGAACTTACAAACATTCAAAGGGGAACTGTTCTAAGTAATAACAATCTCACACAAGGAGTAGAACAACTGAATTCTGAAGCGTATAAAGTCTGTTTAAAACATGTTCCTTTGAGGAAAGCCAGAAAGAGCTCCAACTTAGAATAAGAACGCAGTCGACACTACAATAGAATGAAAAATAACGGAAATTCGTTAGCAGACACGACTTTCCACCCAAATAAGGAATAATTTAAACAGAGAGATTAAGAAAATCGAGCAGAGACTGAAGCATTCGTATCAGAATGAAGAAAGGCAATAAAATCTGAGAGCCATACAAGATATAAAGAAAAACTCACAATATTCTTCACATATGTAAAATCAAAAGCACAAACCATGGTCAGTATGGGCTCAGTTCTTACAAGCGAATGTTCATACACAGATGATGGCAAAGAAATTAGTGAATTCCTGAAAAAGACATATGAGGGTATGTTTAGCACTCCAATAAACAACGTGAAAGTGGAAGATCCAAACAACTTTTTTATGCGTGATATCCAAACCCCATGTAAATCTAATTGATATCAACACGAGCGTGGCAGATATTAAAAGAGAAATTGACAACATGCCCATACACTCAGCTCCGGGTCCAGACTCATGGAAATCAATATTTATAAAGAAATACAAAGTGCCAGTAGTACAGTCACTCAGTATAGTGTGGAGGAAGAGCTTGGACACGGGGGAGTTACCAGATGCACTTAAAGCAGCAGACACAGCCCCTCTACACAAGGGTGGGAGCAAACCATTGGCTAAGAATTATAATATACACATTGGGACGAAAGATCTAACCGTGATAACCCACAAATTGTGTCCCATTACACACTGATCCGGGAATGACGTGAAGGTATACGGTGAGGGTGACGAGCCTCGTAGTGAGAGTGACGAGGGTGTGTGACGAGCCTCGTAGTGAGTGACGAGGGTGTGTGACGAGCGAGGTAGTGAGTGACGAGGGTGTGTGACGAGCGAGGTAGTGAGTGACGAGGGTGTGTGACGAGCGAGGTAGTGAGAGTGACGAGGGATCCACTAAGAGTTATCCACTAACACGATAACATCATTTATATTTGCCAACATCCAGGGTATAAAAACACGCAAATCCAACAAAGTTCATTTTATAGATGGTCTCCTTCATGAGGCAAATGCAGTGTTTGCAGCCCTAACGGAAACTCACACAAAGGACTACCTTGATGGTGAAATATGGATCCCAGAATACAATCTCTTCAGATGTGATAGGAAACACCGGCTTCAGGGTGGGGTCAGCCTCTACATCAAAGACACACTCATCTGTACTGAGCTGCTAAACACCTCAAATGATATGGTGGAAGTGCTGATAGTCAAAATAGAGATCCTAAATGTAGTTGTTGTCCTTGTATATAAGTCACCGGAGCAGTTTAAAGACCAACTAATGAAAATAGAGCACTGCTTGGAAAACCTCACAAATCCAGCTCCGAACATCATCCTGCTTAGGGACTTCAACCTACGGCACCTGAAATGGAAGCACCTGGCTAATACAGTAATATCAGAAAGAATACCAGGAAGTAGCCTAAATGAGCAGGCACATGCAAATGACCTGCTACGGATGTGCGATAGGTTTGCCTTAAACCAGCAAATAGTAGAACCAACTAGGAAGGAGAACACGCTGGACCTCATTTTCACTAATAATGATGAGTTGATCGGGAACATAATGATTACAAATACCTGTTACTCAGATCACAACTTAATTGAGGTACTGACAACCATGGGAAATGGACCTCCAAAACCAGTCCAGATTCCCGGTGGAGGAGATTTCAGCAAATTCAACTTCAATAATAAACGGATAAACTGGGAGCAAATAAACCAGGACTTCACAGAAATAAACTGGGAAGAACAGCTAGGAAATGCAAACCTGAACCGGTGCCTGGAAAAAATAAGCTCAGTAGCACTAGAAATATGTTCAAACCGCATACCCCTAAGAAAAAAGAGAAAGAGATGCAGATTGGAACGGGAACGTCGTTCCTTATATAGGCGAAGAAAACGAATCGCGGAACAACTTGAGAGTCGCACCCTATCTCAAGAACGGCGAAGAAGGTTAGGTAGAGAAATAGAAACAATTGAACTCAAGCTACAAGAATCATACAAAACCCAGGAGAGGCAAAGAAAGCAAAAGGCCATCAGTGAAATAGAGAGAAATCCGAAATATTTTTTCTCCTATGCAAAATCAAGATCAAAAACCACATCTAGTATCGGGCCCCTGCAAAAGGGAGATGGAACTTTCACAGATGACAACAAAGAAATGAGCGAGTTACTGAGGAAGCAGTACGACTCTGTTTTCAGTGAGCCATTAAATGCACTAAAGATTGATAACCCAAATGAATTTTTCATGGATATGATACCAACATCAAATCACATATCAGATGTCGCCCTATCCCCACTAGATTTTGAAGAAGCCATAAACAGTATGCCTATGCACTCTGCACCAGGCCCGGATTCTTGGAACTCCATATTCATCAAGAACTGTAAAAAACCACTATCGCAGGCCCTTCACATTCTGTGGAGACAAAGCCTAGATACTGGCGTTATCCCTGACATACTAAAAACAGCAGAGATAGCACCACTCCATAAAGGAGGAAATAAGGCAGAGGCAAAAAATTACAGACCGATAGCACTAACATCGCACATCATAAAAATTTTTGAGAGAGTGCTAAGAAGTAAGATCACAAAATACATGGAATCACAGCATCTCCATAAACCCGGACAACATGGTTTCAGAACAGGGCGCTCTTGCCTGTCGCAGTTGCTGGACCACTATGATATGGCATTAGATGCTATGGAAGACAAACAAAACGCTGATGTAATTTACACAGATTTCGCAAAAGCTTTTGATAAATGTGACCATGGTGTTATTGCACATAAAATGCGTTCAAAAGGAATTACCGGGAAAATAGGCAGATGGATCTACAATTTCCTGACTGACAGAACCCAATGTGTAATAGTCAACAAAATAAAATCCAGCCCATCAACCGTGAAGAGCTCAGTCCCCCAGGGGACTGCTTGCTCCAGTACTTTTTCTCATCCTCATATCGGACATAGACCAGAACACAACCTATAGCACTGTATCATCCTTTGCAGATGACACTAGGATTTTCATGAGAGTTGGCAACATAGAGGACACGGCAAACCTCCAATCAGATGTTGATCAGGTCTTTCTATGGGCTACAGAAAATAATATGGTATTCAACGAGGATAAGTTTCAGCTCATGCGCTACGGAAAAATTGAAAATATAAAAACAGGAACCACGTACAAAACGCAGGCAAATCATAACATAGAACGAAAAGGCAATGTAAAGGACCTGGGTGTACTCATGTCGGAAGACCTTACCTTTAAAGAACACAATAAAGTAGCCGTCACAACTGCAAGAAAAATGACAGGTTGGATAACAAGAACTTTTCACACTAGAGATGCTATACCGATGATGATACTTTTCAAAACGCTTGTGCTATCTAGAGTGGAGTACTGCTGCACAATGACAGCCCCTTTCAAAGCTGGAGAAATTGCTGACCTAGAGAGCGTGCAGAGATCCTTTACTGCTAGAATCCACTCAGTAAAACATCTAAATTACTGGGACCGACTAAAGAGCCTAAATCTGTACTCCCTTGAGCGCAGGCGGGAGAGATACATAATAATTTACACGTGGAAAATAATTGAGGGGCTGGTCCCAAACCTGCACACAGAAATAACACCACATGAGACCAGAAGACATGGCAGGATGTGCAGAATACCCCCGTTGAAAAGCAGAGGTGCAACAGGTACTCTGAGAGAGAACTCTATCAACATCAGAGGCCCGAGACTGTTCAACACGCTTCCACTACACATAAGGGGCATAACTGGCAAACCCCTCACAGTGTTCAAGAGAGAACTGGATAAGCACCTCCAAAGGATACCTGATCAACCAGGCTGTGACTCATACGTCAGGCTGCGAGCAGCCGCGTCTAACAGCCTGGTTGATCAGTCCAGCAACCAGGAGGCCTGGTCGACGACCGGGCCGCGGGGACACTAAGCCCCGGAAGCACCTCAAGGTAGCCTCAAGGTAGGGTGTGTGACGAGCGAGGTAGTGAGTGACGAGGGTGGGTGACGAGCCTCGTAGTGAGAGTGACGAGGGTGTGTGACGAGCCTCGTAGTGAGAGTGACGAAGGTGTGTGACGAGCCTCGTAGTGAGAGTGACGAGGGTGTGTGACGAGCCTCGGAGTGAGAGTGACGAGCGAGGTAGTGAGAGTGACGAGGGTGGGTGACGAGCAAGGTAGTGAGTGTGACGAGGGTGGGTGACGAGCGAGGTAGTGAGAGTGACAGGGTTGGAGAATGTGTGGAGGGCGTGTGGGGCTTGGCTGACTATGAGACGTTGAGGGGTGACTGACGCCACATTAGTAGGGTGTGTTTGAATAAAGTACAATTGAGCAAGCAGTTAAGGTTCCCGGTGCGGATTAAGGTGTGTCCAGGAGGAGTCAGCCACGGTGCTGTTGTGCTTGGTGCAGTGTGTGGGGTTGTGTAGCTACACAATCCTGGCTCTGGATACTGCTAGAATCCACTCAGTAAAACATCTAAACTACTGGGACCGACTAAAGAGCCTAAATCTGCATTCCCTTGAGCGCAGGCGGGAGAGATACATAATAATTTACACGTGGAAAACATTAGTGGGGCTGGTCCCAAACCTGCACACAGAAATAACATGTACTGAGAAAAAGTACTGGAGCAAGCACAGTACCCTGGGGGACTGAGCTCTTCACGGTTGATGGTCCGGATTTTATTTTGTTGACTATTACACATTGGGTTCTGTTAGTCAGGAAATTGTAGATCCATCTGCCTATTTTTCCGGTAATTCCTTTTGAACGCATTTTATGTGCAATAACATCATGGTCACATTTATCAAAAGCTTTTGCGAAATCTGTGTAAATTACATCAGCATTTTGTTTGTCTTCCATGACATCTAATGCCATATCATAGTGGTCCAGCAACTGCGACAGGCAAGAGCGCCCTGTTCTCAACCCATGTTGTCCGGGGTTATGGAGATGCTGTGATTCCATGTATTTTGTGATCTTACTTCTTAGTACTCAAAGATTTTTATGATGTGCGATGTTAGTATTATCGGTCTGTAATTTTTTGCCTCTGCCTTATTTCCTCCTTTATGGAGTGGTGCTATCTCTGCTGTTTTTAGTATATCAGGGATATCGCCAGTATCTAGGCTTTGTCTCCACAGAATATGAAGGGTCTGCGATAGTGTTTTTTTTACAGTTCTTGATGAATAAGGAGTTCCAAGAATCAGCACCTGGTGCAGAGTGCATAGGCATACTGTTTATGGCTTGAACAAATCCACAAGGGCCGTGACGAGGGTTCGAACCTACGTCCGAGAGGATCCCAGTCGCTGCCTTAATTGACTGAGCTACGACATGGTCGTAGCTCAGGTCGACTATGTCGTAGCTCAGTCGATTAAGGCAGCATCTGGGATCCTCTCGGACGCAGGTTCGAACCCTCGTCACGGCCCTTGTGGATTTGTTCATTTGATGCATCACGCTATTGTGATGTCTGTGTGTTCATTGCTTCCTCAAAATCCAGTGGGGATAGGGTGACGTCTGATATATGATTTGATGTTGGTATCATATCCATGAAAAAATCATTTGGGTTATCAATCTTTAGTGTGTTTAATGGCTTGCTGAAAACAGAGTCGTACTGCGTCCTCAGTAACTCGCTCATTTCTTTGTTGTCATCGGTGAAAGTTCCATCTCCCTTTCGCAGGGGCCCGATACTAGATGTGGTTTTTGATCTTGATTTTGCATATGAGAAAAAATATTTCGGATTTCTCTCTATTTCACTGAAGGCCTTTTGCTCTCTTTGCCTCTCCTGGGTTTTGTATGATTCTTGTAGCTTTAGTTCAATTGTTTCTATTTCTCTACCTAACCTTCTTCGCCGTTCTTGAGATAGGGTGCGACTCTCAAGTTGTTCCGCGATTCGTTATCTTCGCCTATATAGGGAACGACGTTCCCGTTCCAATCTGCATCTCTTCCTCTTTTTTCTTAGAGGTATGCGGTTTGAACATATTTCTAGTGCTACTGAGCTTATTTTTTCCAGGCACTGGTTCAGGTTTGCATTTTCTAGCTGTTCTTCCCATCATATTTTTGTGAAGTCCTGGTTTATTTGCTTCCAGTTTATCTGTTTATTATTAAAGTTGAATTTGCTGAAATTTCCTCCACCGGGAATCGGGACTGGTTTTGGACAACCCCATGGTTGTCAGAACTTCAATTAAGTTGTGATCCGAGTAACAGGTATTACTTGTTATTGATTGTGATTGATTACCTCTGATTGTGTCATAGGCATAGTCAGAGAACACTGAACATCAGAGCTGCACGGCTGTTCCCAGCAAGCATTAGAAATATTGCCGGAACAAAGGTGGACTTCTTTAAGAAACAATTAGAGTTCTTGCAAGAAGTGCCCAGCCAACTGGGTTCTAGAGGAAACATGGGCCTGCGGGCTGCTTCAAGCAACAGCCTATTGGACCATCGAGCTTGGATCCAGGTCGGGTTCTGTGAGTAGAACTCTCGGCACCCTCTCACTAGACATGTACCAACACTGGTGGTGGTGGTGGTGGTTAGACAATAGGTACCAACACTGGTGGTTGTGGTTAGATAATGGTGGCAGCACCAACAATGGTGGTGGTGATGTTGGTTAGACAATGGGTTACCATCACTGGTGGTGGTGTGAGACAAATTGCACCAACACCGGTGGTGGTGGGAGACAAAGGGCACCAACACTGGTGGTGGTGGGAGACAAAGGGCACCAACACTGGTGGTGGTGGGAGACAAAGAGCACCAACACTGGTGGTGGTGGGAGACAAAGGGCACCAACACTGGTGGTGGTGGGAGACAAAGGGCACCAACACTGGTGGTGGCCGCCCCGGTAGAGTCAACATAGGGTGGTGGAGGTGGCCACTACACCCTCACGCACAACAAACACAGCCAGGTAGGCTGGCCCGCCCTCCACCACCACCACCTCCTCCTGCTGCTGCTCCTCCACTCCTGGAGTCACACTCCACCACCACCACCACCTGCTGCTCCTCCACTCCTGGAGTCACACTCCACCACCACCACCACCTGCTGTTCCTCCACTCCTGGAGTCACACTCCACCACCACCACCTCCTGCTGCTCCTCCACTCCTGGAGTGACAACTGCGCTCCTCGTGTGACTATAATAACCCGTAGGCCTACCCAAACGCCCCACTCTCCTGTCAGCGACAATTAATGCTGTGTTTGCCAAAAACAATTATTGGGCTAAAACTATTTTGAAAACATAACAAAATAAGTTAATTATTAACTGAACAACTCCAGTGAAGTTATGAGTTGAATCCCCAATATTTCTCGTGTACAAAGTGGTAAACAAGAACTTGACGTTATATTGGGTCATGGAGTAAGGAACAGGAAACCTTTATGATGATAACATACACTTGAAGAAATGAAATTGCAACATAAAACCATACAAGAAATAAACACAATTCCAAAATATTTTTCAAATGTGCAAAATCAATATAATATACGACCACAAGTATTGGAGCTGGTGAGCGTGCAAAGGTCTTTTACTTCCCATATGCAATAAACTAAACACCTAAGTTATTGGGACCGCTTAAAGATGTTAATTGTGTAGTCTCTAATAGAGCATACATAGATAAGGGAGAGAGAGAATAA
The DNA here is from genome assembly GCF_040958095.1 of Procambarus clarkii. Taxonomy (NCBI): domain Eukaryota; kingdom Metazoa; phylum Arthropoda; class Malacostraca; order Decapoda; family Cambaridae; genus Procambarus; species Procambarus clarkii. The sequence goes on from NC_091235.1 coordinate 3,657,654, forward strand.
TTTACACTTGACAAATACTAGGAGGATTGGTCCCAAACCTGCACACAGAAATAACACCACATGAGACCAGAAGGCATGGCAGGATGTGCAGAATACCCCCGTTGAAGAGCAGAGGTGCAACAGGTACTCTGAGAGAGAACTATCAACATCAGAGGCCCGAGACTGTTCAACACGCTTCCACTACACATAAGGGGCATAACTGGCTGACCCCTCACAGTGTTCAAGAGAGAACTATCAACATCAGAGGCCCGAGACTGTTCAACACGCTTCCACTACACATAAGGGACATAACTGGCCGACCCCTCGCAGTGTTCAAGAGAGAACTATCAACATCAGAGGCCCGAGACTGTTCAACACGCTTCCACTACACATAAGGGACATAACTGGCCGACCCCTCACAGTGTTCAAGAGAGAACTATCAACATCAGAGGCCCGAGACTGTTCAACACGCTTCCACTACACATAAGGGACATAACTGGCCGACCCCTCACAGTGTTCTAGAGAGAACTGGATAAACACCTCTAAATAATATCTGATCAACCAGACTGTAATTCGTACGTCAGGCTGCGAGCAGCCGCGTCCAACAGCCTGGTGGACCAGTCCAGTACCAAGGAGGCCTGGTCGAGGACCGGGCCGCGGGGACGCTAAGCCTCGAAAACACCTCAAGGTAAGGTAACCTCAACTTTTATCTTCACTAAAAGGGAGAGAGTGAGAGAGAAACCCGCAGAGAAAGAAGAGCGTGCGTGTGGTGCCAGGGTGACCACTCCGTCAGGACACAGGGGCACCAACCCTCCCACATCCATGATGCCCACGCCGCCAAGTAGTACTCCGAGATCCCCATCAAGGTATTCTGGGAGTTGTTCTACTCCCCCGAGCCACATAGTAAGGGATGATAATATAAATACGAGCTCAGCACACAGTATATCCTTTCACGGCCAAAGATCACATTCACTCCAAAAAATCTACCACTTACGGGCTATTCATGCCCGTGCCACCTCTTAATTTTCATCAATGAGTGACCCGCCTGGTGGCAGCGTGGAGTGTATAACATACACACTAACATACACAGGCATACATTGTATTACTGTATATATAAGTACCACATTATTGTTCTATAGTGGGATTTGATTGCGTTTTATATGTGGTTTCCGTTTTAATATTTTTTTGTTTTGTTTTTCCATAGCGTTGGTACTGGAACTTATTTTCATTAAAAATCATATAATCTGAGGCCCATTGAAAGACCTGATTAACATCAGATTGGAGGTGTGTCGTGTTCTCTATATTGTCTACTGGCATGAGAATCCTGGTGTGTCATGTACTAATGATGATACAGTGCTGTAGTTTGTATCCTTGTCTGTCTGATATTAGGATGAGACAAAGTACCGGAGCAGGCACGGTACGGGGCACGGGGAGCCGGTCGGCCGAGCAGACAGCATGCTGGACTTGTGATCCTGTGGTCCTGAGTTCGATCCCAGGTGCCAGCGAGAAACATTGGGCAGAGTTTCTTTCACCCTATGCCCCTGTTACCTAGCAGTAAAATAGGTACCTGGGTGTTAGTCAGCTGTCACGGGCTGCTTCCTGGGGGTGGAAACCTGGTCGAGGACCGGGCCGCGGGGACACTAAAGCCCTGAAATCAACTCAAGATAAACTCCAGATAAACGGTACCTTGGGGGGGGGGGGGGACTGAGCTGAGCACAGTAGATGATCGGGATTTTACTGTTGACTGATGCACTCTGCGTTCTGCTGGTTAGGAAAGGTAATTATGCGCCATATTTACCAGATTTGATCTAAGATATCCCTCCCACTTGCCCTAAGATAACGAACAATGATAAATATTTATTATTGAGACAGTTGACATATAAACCAGCGGGTGACATGTGTTACAGCCGTGTACATGTTGTGGTGACCACACCACACCTCACTAAGTGAAGACACGACCATGTTTCTTGGTAATAATGGTCCGTCCTGAACCATTATCACGCTGCCGGGCCACTTAATGCCCTAAGTGACATTATCAAGCCACTTAAGACAAGTGGTCCAAGACGGACCGAAACGTCGTCGTTTCTTCACTTTCTGATATGTGGTTTCGTCATCATATCCTCGGTCAGGGCTGATCAGCCAGGCTGTGGTGGGTGTGTGGGCCTGCGGGCCGCTCCAAGCAACAGCCTGGTGGACCAAACTCTCACAAGTCAAGCCTGGCCTCGGGCCGGGCTTGGGGAATAGAAGAACTCCCAGAACCCCATCAACCAGGTATCAACCAGGTATCAACCAGGTCAGGTTATTGTCACTCGTCGTCTGCAACCTGTTATCATAGTGGGCTACGCTCATGTATAACACCCAACCACACGTATTACATTATTTTATCTAAGTGGGCTACGTTCATGTATAACACCCGTCTATAGGTATTATTACACGTATTACAACCTTTTGTCCTAGAGAGTTGAAACTAGTGGTGACCCATCAAGCGTTAGACGCTGGGTTTGAAACAAGAGTGTGTGTGTGTGTGTGTCGTAAACCAGAGAGGTATGGAAGGTAGGCATGATCTAGGACATGTATGCACAGGAGAGAGATGAGGAGGAGGAGGACGGGCTGCAGGGGTAGCCGACCTGCTCAACAAACCCATTACTGGATAATTACCAGGTCACGGCATGATAGATCTTGCCCTGTACTCCACGGGTCAAGGAGCACTTCGCCAGCATTTATCAGAGTGCCTCAAAACACCAGGCCTAGACACCTGTGTCCACCTACCACGCCTAGACACCTGTGTCCACCTACCAGGCCTAGACCCCTGTGTCCACCTACCAGACCTAGACACCTGTGTCCACCTACCAGGCCTAGACACCTGTATCCACCAACCAGGCCTAGACACCTGTGTCCACCTACCAGACCTAGACACCTGTGTCCACCTACTAGGCCTAGACCCCTGTGTCCACCTACCAGACCTAGACACCTGTGTCCACCTACTAGGCCTAGACCCCTGTGTCCACCTACCAGACCTAGACACCTGTGTCCACCTACTAGGCCTAGACCCCTGTGTCCACCTACCAGACCTAGACACCTGTGTCCACCTACTAGGCCTAGACCCCTGTGTCCACCTACCAGACCTAGACACCTGTGTCCACCTACTAGGCCTAGACCCCTGTGTCCACCTACCAGACCTAGACACCTGTGTCCACCTACTAGGCCTAGACACCTGTGTCCACCTACCAGACCTAGACACCTGTGTCCACCTACTAGGCCTAGACCCCTGTGTCCACCTACCAGACCTAGACACCTCTACTCAGTCACAGCGGCTTAGTGTCTATATACAGTCTACGAGCTGGGAGCGCTACGAGGTAATCTATAACAACAATAACAACCTTGGATTGAGTACCACCTCGCAACAGTTCCAGCCTAGCAGTGTGTTTAAATACCTGCAGACTATGCAGGCATGATTGACGAAAGATGTACAGGTTTCGTAAGTGAGCCCGTCCCAGTTGGCTATCATTATACACCAGAAGGTTTTGACTGGGCTCCTTCCTTGTTGAGGAGGTGGCTTTAAGAGGACACGGCACATGTTTATATTCTTGGGGCCAGATTCACGAAGCAGTTACGCAAGCACTTGCGAACCTGTACATCTTTTCTCAATCTTTGGCGGCTTTGTTTACTAAGTCCTGTGTCCCTTCCTGCTGTTCCGCTCTCGTCCCCGCCTCCCTACCCCTCAATTGTTCCGCGGTGGGGGGTGGGGGGTGGGGGGGGGAGAGGTATACCTGGAACATACCTGCTTGATGGGGTTCTGGGAGTTCTTCCAGTCCCCAAGCCCGGCCTGAGGCCCGGCTTGATTTGTGATAACTTGGTCCACCAGGCTGTTGCTTGGTCCACCAGGCTACTTGCCGGCCTGGTAGGCCTGGTTGGTCCGGCACTTCTTGCAAGAAACTATCCAAGTGCCTCTTGAATACATCCACCTTCGTTCCGGCAATATATATTGGTGTATATGTATATAATGTATGTATATTGATGTATATTTCCTGTGCATAATTACCTGTACATAATATTAAAGTACATTTGGTGATGGTTGTGTGTAGTGGAGTTAACCCCTTCCCCGTGTGGTTGTGTATTACTGCTCACTTCTTGATAACTTGGCCCTGACTTGTGGCGGGTCTGTAACCCCCTTCCCCGTGTGGTTGTGTATTACTGCTCACTTCTTGATAACTTGGCCCTGACTTGTGGCGGGTCTGTAACCCCCTTCCCCGTGTGGTTGTGTATTACTGCTCACTTCTTGATAACTTGGCCCTGACTTGTGGCGGGTCTGTAACCCCCTTCCCCGTGTGGTTGTGTATTACTGCTCACTTCTTGATAACTTGGCCCTGACTTGTGGCGGGTCTGTAACCCCCTTCCCCGTGTGGTTGTGTATTACTGCTCACTTCTTGATAACTTGGCCCTGACTTGTGGCGGGTCTGTAACCCCCTTCCCCGTGTGGTTGTGTATTACTGCTCACTTCTTGATAACTTGGCCCTGACTTGTGGCGGGTCTGTAACCCCCTTCCCCGTGTGGTTGTGTATTACTGCTCACTTCTTGATAACTTGGCCCTGACTTGTGGCGGGTCTGTAACCCCCTTCCCCGTGTGGTTGTGTATTACTGCTCACTTCTTGATAACTTGGCCCTGACTTGTGGCGGGTCTGTAACCCCCTTCCCCGTGTGGTTGTGTATTACTGCTCACTTCTTGATAACTTGGCCCTGACTTGTGGCGGGTCTGTAACCCCCTTCCCCGTGTGGTTGTGTATTACTGCTCTCTTCTTGATAACTTGGCCCTGACTTGTGGCGGGTCTGTAACCCCCTTCCCCGTGTGGTTGTGTATTACTGCTCACTTCTTGATAACTTGGCCCTGACTTGTGGCGGGTCTGTAACCCCCTTCCCCGTGTGGTTGTGTATTACTGCTCACTTCTTGATAACTTGGCCCTGACTTGTGGCGGGTCTGTAACCCCCTTCCCCGTGTGGTTGTGTATTACTGCTCACTTCTTGATAACTTGGCCCTGACTTGTGGCGGGTCTGTAACCCCCTTCCCCGTGTGGTTGTGTATTACTGCTCACTTCTTGATAACTTGGCCCTGACTTGTGGCGGGTCTGTAACCCCCTTCCCCGTGTGGTTGTGTATTACTGCTCACTTCTTGATAACTTGGCCCTGACTTGTGGCGGGTCTGTAACCCCCTTCCCCGTGTGGTTGTGTATTACTGCTCACTTCTTGATAACTTGGCCCTGACTTGTGGCGGGTCTGTAACCCCCTTCCCCGTGTGGTTGTGTATTACTGCTCACTTCTTGATAACTTGGCCCTGACTTGTGGCGGGTCTGTAACCCCCTTCCCCGTGTGGTTGTGTATTACTGCTCACTTCTTGATAACTTGGCCCTGACTTGTGGCGGGTCTGTAACCCCCTTCCCCGTGTGGTTGTGTATTACTGCTCTCTTCTTGATAACTTGGCCCTGACTTGTGGCGGGTCTGTAACCCCCTTCCCCGTGTGGTTGTGTATTACTGCTCACTTCTTGATAACTTGGCCCTGACTTGTGGCGGGTCTGTAACCCCCTTCCCCGTGTGGTTGTGTATTACTGCTCACTTCTTGATAACTTGGCCCTGACTTGTGGCGGGTCTGTAACCCCCTTCCCCGTGTGGTTGTGTATTACTGCTCACTTCTTGATAACTTGGCCCTGACTTGTGGCGGGTCTGTAACCCCCTTCCCCGTGTGGTTGTGTATTACTGCTCACTTCTTGATAACTTGGCCCTGACTTGTGGCGGGTCTGTAACCCCCTTCCCCGTGTGGTTGTGTATTACTGCTCACTTCTTGATAACTTGGCCCTGACTTGTGGCGGGTCTGTAACCCCCTTCCCCGTGTGGTTGTGTATTACTGCTCACTTCTTGATAACTTGGCCCTGACTTGTGGCGGGTCTGTAACCCCCTTCCCCGTGTGGTTGTGTATTACTGCTCACTTCTTGATAACTTGGCCCTGACTTGTGGCGGGTCTGTAACCCCCTTCCCCGTGTGGTTGTGTATTACTGCTCACTTCTTGATAACTTGGCCCTGACTTGTGGCGGGTCTGTAACCCCCTTCCCCGTGTGGTTGTGTATTACTGCTCACTTCTTGATAACTTGGCCCTGACTTGTGGCGGGTCTGTAACCCCCTTCCCCGTGTGGTTGTGTATTACTGCTCACTTCTTGATAACTTCGCCCTGACTTGTGGCGGGTCTGTAACCCCCTTCCCCGTGTGGTTGTGTGTTACTGCTCACTTCTTGATAACTTCGCCCTGACTTGTGGCGGGTCTGTCCACACACGAGGCACCACTCGGGCCCATGAGAAACACAGACGAAAAGCAGCCCGAGTAAGTGTCAGTTTCTGTATCACTGAAATATCTAGAGATAAATGTTGTTTTTGCGCGGAGCTCGTCTCGGGTGGCCCTCCAACACTCCCATGGATCCCTAACACGCGTGTGTGTGTGTGTGTGTGTGTGTGTGTGTGTGTGTGTGTGTGTGTGTGTGTTTTTCAAAAAGGGGGAAGGGAGTACCACCTCTGGCTGGAAGAAGGGGAACCCTTAGCCTCGGAGGAAACCACACACAACGCATTAGAGGGAATGTTTAGGTCCCCTCCAATACAGTTTCTGTGTGCTCCTACCACCCCTTCCCCTCTAGGGACCCCCTAGGGTCCTTCTCCTACCACCCCCTTCCTTTTGTGTGTTTCGTGCTTTATTATAAATTGAAAGGTTACAAGATATACATTGGTTGATACAATGAGTGCTTACAGGTTATGGATCTCTTGAAGCTCCTCCGCTTCCGGACAGGAACCGAGGATGCAGCAGGTGTTTCCCCTCTGGATCGCCACACTGAGGCGCTAAAACAAAAAACTGGCAGCTCTTGGGTCTCTGGTCAGGTCAATGAGCCTGGAGCCCAATTCCTTGAGAAATCCCAACGCACTCTTACCCCAGAGTGCCTTGGGCCATGCGTCTCAGACGCTATGGGAACAGATGTGTATTGACCGTCCAATCGCCTGTACCTGACTGATTTTGCTATTTCCCGGTCGGCCGGTCGGCCGAGCGGTCGGCCCGGTCGGCGAGCGAACAGCACACTGGACTTGTGATCCTGTGGTTCCGGGTTCGATCCCGGGCGCCGGTGAGAAACAATGGGTAGTGTTTCTTTCACCCCATGCCCCCTGTTACCTAGCAGTAAAATAGGTACCTGGGTGTTAGTCAGCTGTCACGGGCTGCTTCCTGGGAGTGGAGGCCTGGTCGAGGACCGGGCCGCGGGGACACTAAAGCCCCGAAATCATCTCAAGATAACCATTCCCTGTGGTTGGCCGCCCCACCTACTTGATCAGCTCCGAAGTGTACATAGGTGTCAGCCAGGGTGGATACACATGTGTAGTCCCACACCAACTGATGCCATCAGGGTGAAGTGCAGGGTCATCCGGGTTTTAGTCCCCTAGGATGCGAGGTTCTCTCTCCGCTGGGCACTGAGCTGAGACGAGGCTCCTCTTGATGATGTCATTGACCTCGTTGTGTCTTGTATAGTGCCAGAAGCACTCTGCTGGCGTACAGGTTCCCTTAACCGCTCGACCAACACGACTGGACAAAAGAGGATGGTAGCCGAGGCTATTTCCATCCTCCCGCCGGCACTCGGTTGGTAATCTTGGGCATGGTATTTTATCAAATCACCTCATTCTTTGGGGCACACGTGAGGAACACAAATGCGAACAAGCCTGAATGGTCCCCAGGACTATATACAACTGAAAACTCACACCCCAGAAGTGACTTTTCTGAAAACTGTGAGGAGTTTTCAGTTGCATATAGTCCTGGGGACCATTCAGGCTTGTTTGCATATATATATATATATATATATATATATATATATATATATATATATATATATATATATATATATATATATATACATATATATATATATATATATATATATATATATATATATATATATATATATGTATATATATATGTATATATATATATATATATATATATATATATATATATTATAATATTCCATTCCATTCCTTCTGAAGACACACACACACACACACACACACACACACACACACACACACACACACACACACACACACACACACACACACACACACACACACACACACACTCTCACACTCACATAGTTACCTGTCCCCTGACACAATTATGTATCAAGTTTCGGTATGAGGGCGGGTTTCGTTACATGGTGTATGGGGGGGACGAGACAGGAACATTCCCGTCATAAATGGTGCGGCTGGGTGATGTGAACCACCTTGAAGGAAGATTGGATGCACAACCATTACCCGGGTGAGAAAACTTTCCCATTCATTATGGTGGAATAAGATGTGGTTGAATTGCCTTGTGTGGTCCGGACGCCAGCGGGAACCCTTCACTCTGATCTACAGACGGCGTCCATCATGTCCCCCCCTCCCTCCCCCCCCCTCGACCACCACCTTCACAACTCTCACTTTTAACACAATTTTAATGAAGAGATTACTAACATTCATGTGTTAGTAACTCGTGAATGGGCCTAAATTATGAAAACATTTAGATAATTTTGACCCTTTCGAAAATTTGGTTCATACCAATGTAGTAATTTCTCATCCTCATATCGGACATAGACAAGGACACAACCTATAGCACTGTGTCATCCTTTACAGATGACACTAGGATCTTCATGAGAGTTGGCAACATAGAGGACACGGCAAACCTCCAATCAGATGTAAATAAGGTCTTTCTATGGGCTACAGAAAATAATATGGTGTTTAACGAAGATAAGTTCCAGCTCATGCGCTATGGGAAAAAATGAAAATTTAAAAACGGAAACCACGTACAAAACTCAGTCAAATCATAACATAGAACGAAAAGGCAATGTAAAGGATCTGGGTGTAGTCATGTCGGAAGACCTTACCTTTAAAGAACACAATAAAGTAGCTGTCACAACTGCAAGAAAAATGACAGGTTGGATAACAAGAACTTTTCACACTATCTTGAGGTGCTTCCGGGGCTTAGCGTCCCCGTGGCCCGGTCGTCGACCAGGCCTCCTCGTTGCTGGACTTGTCAACCAGGCTGTTGGACGCGGCTGCTCGCATCCTGACTCATGAGTCACAGCCTGGCTGATCAGGTATCCTTTGGAGGTGCTTATCCAGTTCTCTCTTGAACACTGTGAGGGGTCGGCCAGTTATGCCCCTTATGTGTAGTGGAAGCGTGTTGAACAGTCTCGGGCCTCTGATGTTGATAGTTCTCTCTCAGAGTACCTGTTGCACCTCTGCTCTTCAACGGGGGTATTCTGCACATCCTGCCATGTCTTCTGGTCTCATGTGGTGTTATTTCTGTGTGTAGGTTTGGGACCAGCCCCTCTACTATTTTCCATGTGTAAATTATTATTTATCTCTCCCACCTGTGCTCAAGAGAATACAAATTTAGGCTCTTTAGTCGGTCCCAGTAGTTTAGATGTTTTACTGAGTGGATTTGGGCAGTAATGGATCTCTGCACGCTCTCCAGGTCAGCAATTTCTCCAGCTTTGAAAGGTGCTGTCATTGTGCAGCAGTACTCCACTCTAGAGAGCACTAGCGTCTTGAAAAGTATCATCATCGGTATAGCATCTCTAGTGTGAAAGGTTCTTGTTATCCAACCTGTTATTTTTCTTGCAGTTGTGACGGCTACTTTATTGTGTTCTTTAAAGGTAAGGTCTTCCGACATGATTACACCCAAATCTTTTACATTGCTTTTTCGTTCTATGTTATGATTTGATTGAGTTTTGTACGTGGTTTCCGTTTTTAAATTTTCATTTTTTCCCATAGCGCATGAGCTGGAACTTATCTTCGTTAAACACCATATTATTTTCTGTAGCCCATAGAAAGACCTTATTTACATCTAATTGGAGGTTTGCCGTGTCCTCTATGTTGTCTACTCTCATAAAAATTCTAGTGTCATCTGCAAAGGATGATACAATGCTATAGGTTGTATTCTTGTCTATGTCCGATATGAGGATGAGAAAAAGTACTGGAGCAAGCACAGTACCCTGGGGGACTGAGCTCTTCACGGTTGATGGACGGGATTTTATTTAGTTGACTATTACACAATGTGTTCTGTTAGTCAGGAAATTGTAGATCCATCTGTCTATTTTCCCGGTAATTCCTTTTGAACGCATTTTGTGTGCAATAACACCAGGGTCACATTTGTTAATGGCTTTTGCGAAATCTGTGTAAATTACATCAGCGTTTTGTCTGTCTTCCATGGCATCTAATGCCATGTCCATTATGACATGGCATATAATGCCATATCATAGTGGCCCAGCAACTGTGACAGGCAAGAGCGCCCTGTTCTGAAACCATGTTGTCCGGGGTTATGGAGATGCTGTGATTCCATGTATTTAAATAAATAAATAAATAAATAAATAAATAAATGTTTATTTAGGTAAGGTACATACAAGAGATTTTACAAAGTTTGTTGGAGTAATAGATAGAGCTAGTACATACAATGCCTAAAGCCACTATTACGCAAAGCGTTTCGGACAGAAACGGTAATCTTACTTTTAGCACTCAAAAAATCTTACTTTTTAGCACTCTCTCAAAAATTTTTATGATGTACGATGTTAGTTCTAACGGTCTGTAATTTTTTGCCTCTGCCTTATTTCCTCCTTTATGGAGTGGTGCTATCTCTGTTGTTATTAGTATGTCAGGGATAACGCCAGTATCTAGGCTTTGTCTCCACAGAATGTGGAGGGCCTGCGATAGTGGTTTTCTACTGTTCTTGATGAATATGGAGTTCCAAGAATCCGGGCCTGGTGCAGAGTGCATAGGCATACTGTCTATGGCTTCTTCAAAATCCAGTGGGGATAGGGTGACGTCTGATATATGATTTGATGTTGGTATCATATCCATGAAAAATTCATTTGGGTTATCAATGTTTAGTGTGTTTAGTGGCTTGCTGAAAACAGTCGTACTGCGTCCTCAGTAGCTCGCTCATTTCTTTGTTGTCATCTGTGAAAGTTCCATCTCCCTTTCGCAGGGGTCCGATACTAGATGTGGTTTTTGATATTGATTTTGCATAGGAAAAAAAATATTTCGGATTTCTCTCTATTTCACTGATGGCCTTTTGCTCTCTTTGCTTCTCCTGGGTTTTGTATGATTCTTGTAGCTTTAGTTCAATTGTTTCTATTTCTCTACCTAACCTTCTTCGCCGTTCTTGAGATAGGGTGCGACTCTCAAGTTGTTCCGCGATTCGTTTTCTTCTCCTATAGTGTGTGTGTGCACATGTAGTGCTTGACGTGTGTGTGTGTACTCACCTAGTTGTGTTTGCGAGGGTTGAGCTCTGGCTCTTTGCTCCCGCCTCTCAACCGTCAATCAACAGGTGTACAGATTCCTGAGCCTATTGGGCTCTATCATATCTACACTTGAAACTGTGTATGGAGTCAGCCTCCACCACATCACCTCCTAATGCATTCCATTTGTCAACCACTCTGACACTAAAAAAGTTCTTTCTAATATCTCTGTGGCTCATTTGGGCGCTCAGTTTCCACCTGTGTCTCCTTGTGCGTGTGCCCCTTGTGTTAAATAGCCTGTCTTTATCAACCCTGTCAATTCCCTTGAGAATCTTGAATGTGGTGATCATGTCCCCCCTAACTCTTCTGTCTTCCAGCGAAGTGAGGTTTAATTCCCGTAGTGTCTCCTCGTAGCTCATACCTCTCAGCTCGGGTACTAGTCTGGTGGCAAACCTTTGAACCTTTTCCAGTTTAGTCTTATCCTTGACTAGATATGAACTCTATGCTGGGGCTGCATACTCCAGGATTGGCCTGACATATGTGGTATACAAAGTTCGGAATGATTCTTTACACAAGTTTCTGAATGCCGTTCGTATATTGGCCAGCCTGGCATATGCCGCTGATGTTCTCCTCTTGATATGTGCTGGAGACAGGTCTGGCGTGATATCAACCCCCAAGTCTTTTTCCTTCTCTGACTCCTGAAGAATTTCCTCTCCCATATGATACCTTGTATCTGGCCTCCTGCTCCCTACACCTATCTTCATTACATTACATTTGGTTGGGTTAAACTCTAACAACCATTTGTTCGACCATTCCTTCAGCTTGTCTAGGTCTTCTTGAAGCCTCATGCAGTCCTCCTCTGTCTTAATCCTTCTCATAATTTTGGCATCGTCCGCAAACATTGAGAGAAATGAATCTATACCCTCCGGGAGATCATTTACATATATCAGAAACAAGATAGGACCGAGTACAGAGCCCTGTGGGACTCCACTGGTGACTTCACGCCAATGTGTGTGTGTGTGTGTGTGTGTGTGTGTGTGTGTGTGTGTGTGTGTGTGTGTGTGTGTGTGCGTGTGTGTGTGTGTGTGCGCGCGCGTGTGTGTGCGCGCGTGTGTGCGCGCGCGCACACGAGCGCGCGCACGTGTAGTGCTTGACGTAAGCTGTCTTATCCTCCTCCCCATGCATCCCCCCCTCCTCTCCACACCCATTCCCCCAACTTACCCCTTCCCCTGCCTCCACCTCACCCCTCCCCGCCCTCCCCCTCCCGCCCCCACCCCGCCTCCACCCCGCCCCCGCCCCCACCCCGCCCCCACCCCCACCCCGCCCCCACCCCGCCCCCACCCCGCCCCCACCCCCACCCCTCCCTTAGGAGAGAGGGAGCGCCCAGGTCGGGTTACTGAGCAAGTCTCTGGTAATAATTGTCCTGCACGCAATAGACTGGAGGCGACCCATCAACAGTGACGACACGACCCGCGCCCACTCACCGTAACACTGCCTCATCATCTGCCCTGCTGGGGTGCCCTCCAGTGCAACAGTACCCAGCAGTGATTTGTGTGTGTGTTTAATATAGGCTATCCTGTGAGTGGCAGTGCTGGAGTTTCGAGAAGCAGCTGGAGAGAGCTACAGTCTCTCGAGAAACAGCTGGAGAGAGCTACAGTCTCTCGAGAAACAGCTGGAGAGAGCTACAGTCTCTCGAGAAACAGCTGGAGAGAGCTACAGTCTCTCGAGAAACAGCTGGAGAGAGCTACAGTCTCTCGAGAAACAGCTGGAGACAGCTACAGTCTCTCGAGAAACAGCTGGAGAGAGCTACAGTCTCTCGAGAAACAGCTGGAGAGAGCTACAGTCTCTCGAGAAGCAGCTGGATGTAACACGGGTTTGGTTCCTCTCTCTTTCTACTTCTCTTCTTTCTTTACCCTCTACCCGTATTCTTACTTTTTATTCTCTACCAAGGGACTCCAAAACTTTTACCAAAGCCAACTCCACGCCACGTGGTCCTAAGACGATTGACCGACTTAGGATTCTACACCCAGTATGACGTGACCTAGGCTCTGAGCAAACCCTAGAGTCGCCTCTACGCTGCCACCACCAGACCAGCAACACAGAGCAATGATCGAGGTCTGGATCGATCACGCTAATTAATCAACCTAGGGGCTTGATCCCCACTATAAACGATGACCTTGAGTGTGGAATAAATTACACGGTAATGATAATTCCGATTCGATGTTAGAATCGGCGCCCAATACAACTCTGCCTCGTGTGGACCACGTGACCAGGACAAGTATACACATAACCAAATGGAAACAATAAAATTGCAAATTATTAACTTAATTTATTAAAAGAAAACTAAAACAAAATCTAAATATGTTCACTCCCTGTCACTTTAACACTCCCTACTTGACCTGAATGGCAAATGAGACAATTTCTATACATAACCATAGCAACTATACCTCTATGTTTTACCAGCTACAGATGTTGGGCTGGTCTCGGGGAGAGGTAAGATGTTTGACCTCTCCCAGCTGCTCCCGCAGATCACACTGATCTCTCCCTTGTCTGGTCTACCCCAGACAGAGCATTGTATCCTTCCGCCTAGTCAGTCAAAGTTCTACCAAGTTACTAGCAAGGTTTAAGTTATAACAATTAAACTCTGTTGTACTTAATTGATCCAGACTGGTTGAATTATTTTACTGAAGTTAAATTACACAAGCCTCTAACGGCAGAGCTGTTCCCGATCACAAAAATGGTTATTTGAACTTTGAGAAATAGTAGACATGTCAACCCCTGATGACCTATGACCGCCGGTCACTCCGCCTTACAAGTTAGATCTGATTCGTGACGTCACTGATGGTGACTTAAACTCAATAATTAGAATACTCTTGATATTGTATCCAGTACTATTATACAATACAATTTTAATGCAAAATGAATAAAGGCTAATTTTCTCTAAATTACTGAATACTATAGGATGGTTCATTATACGCAGCTATGAACAAAGCGTCGTTTTATTTCCACCGCGAATTCCCTTGGGGGTCAGGTCACCATGCGGGCTCAGCTTCCCATTCTCTTTTGTCGATAAACCACTCTGGATAATTCTTACAACCAGCCTAGTTTGTTACATGGAGAGAGCTACAGTCTCTCGAGAAGCAGCTGGAGAGAGCTACAGTCTCTCGAGAAACAGCTGGAGAGAGCTACAGTCTCTCGAGAAGCAGCTGGAGAGAGCTACAGTCTCTCGAGAAACAGCTGGAGTGAGCTACAGAGTCTCGAGAAACAGCTGGAGTGAGCTACAGAGTCTCGAGAAACAGCTGGAGAGAGCTACAGTCTCTCGAGAAGCAGCTGGAGAGAGCTACAGTCTCGAGAAACAGCTGGAGAGAGCTACAGTCTCTCGAGAAGCAGCTGGAGAGAGCTACAGTCTCTCGAGAAGCAGCTGGAGAGAGCTACAGTCTCTCGAGAAGCAGCTGGAGAGAGCTACAGTCTCTCGAGAAACAGCTGGAGAGAGCTACAGTCTCTCGAGAAGCAGCTGGAGAGAGCTACAGTCTCTCGAGAAACAGCTGGAGAGAGCTACAGTCTCTCGAGAAACAGCTGGAGTGAGCTACAGAGTCTCGAGAAACAGCTGGAGAGAGCTACAGTCTCTCGAGAAACAGCTGGAGAGAGTTACAGTCTCGAGAAACAGCTGGAGAGAGCTACAGTCTCTCGAGAAACAGCTGGAGAGAGCTACAGTCTCTCGAGAAACAGCTGGAGAGAGCTACAGTCTCTCGAGAAACAGCTGGAGTGAGCTACAGTCTCTCGAGAAACAGCTGGAGTGAGCTACAGTCTCTCGAGAAACAGCTGGAGTGAGCTACAGTCTCTCGAGAAACAGCTGGAGTGAGCTGCAGTCTCTCGAGAAACAGCTGGAGTGAGCTACAGTCTCTCGAGAAACAGCTGGAGAGAGCTACAGTCTCTCGAGAAACAGCTGGAGAGAGCTACAGTCTCTCGAGAAACAGCTGGAGAGAGCTACAGAGGCTACACCTCGCTCAAATTTAAATGAATGAATATTTCTGCTATACGCGAACACCAGAGCAAAATCTACATCTAGTATTGGCTACCTGCACAAAGGTGATGGAACTTTCACAGATGACAACAAAGAAATGAGTGAAATACTGAGGCTTCAGTACGATTCTGTTTTCAGTCATCCCCCCAGAACACTTTGAAGATCAGTGATCCAAAAAAAATTACCTGGAGGGGATTGATGGAGTTCCTGCACTCACTGAGCCTTGGTCTAATAGACTGTTGCTTGGAGCGGCCCGCAGGCCCACATATTCACTACAGCTTCGTTGGTCCGGCACTTCTTGCAAGAACTTGTCTAAGTGCCTCTTGGATACATCATGAATTCTTCATGAATGTGACACCAACATCAACATCCTTTTACCATGAAAATGAAAGGAAGAAAAGAAATAAGGTGAGGGAGGTAGATAGGTGGGAGGGAGTAGTGAGGAAGAGTGGTCAGGAGAAAGAGAAAGTTTAGAATGAGAGGGAGAAAATGAGATCGAGGAAAGTAGAAGAATAGAAAGTAAAAGTGCTAGAATAACAGACACGACTATCACAAGAAAGGAAAATAAACCTAAACAGGGAGACCGAAGAAATAGAGCAAATATTGAAGTGATCATACGAGTGAGGAAATGGAATTGGAACAGAAAGCTATACAAGAGATAAGTAAAAATCCAAAATACTGTTTCACATATGCAAAATCAAAATCAAGTACAGTATTGTCCCATGAGAGTAGGGGGTACAGTATTGTTCCATGAGAGTAGGGGGTACAGTATTGTCCCATGAGAGTAGGGGGTACAGTATTGTCCCATGAGAGTAGGGGGTACAGTATTGTCCCATGAGAGTAGGGGGTACAGTATTGTCCCATGAGAGTAGGGGGTACAGTATTGTACCATGAGAGTAGGGGGTACAGTATTGTCCCATGAGAGTAGGGGGTACAGTATTGTCCCATGAGAGTAGGGGGTACAGTATTGTCCCATGAGAGTAGGGGGTACAGTATTGTCCCATGAGAGTAGGGGGTACAGTATTGTACCATGAGAGTAGAGGGTACAGTATTGTCCCATGAGAGTAGGGGGTACAGTATTGTCCCATGAGAGTAGAGGGTACAGTATTCTCCCATGAGAGTAGGGGGTACAGTATTGTCCCATGAGAGTAGGGGGTACAGTATTGTCCCATGAGAGTAGGAGGTACAGTATTGTCCCATGAGAGTAGAGGGTACAGTATTGTCCCATGAGAGTAGGGGGTACAGTATTGTCCCATGAGAGTAGGGGGTACAGTATTGTCCCATGAGAGTAGGGGGTACAGTATTGTCCCATGAGAGTAGAGGGTACAGTATTGTCCCATGAGAGTAGGGGGTACAGTATTGTCCCATGAGAGTAGGGGGTATAGTATTGTCCCATGAGAGTAGGGGGTACAGTATTGTCCCATGAGAGTAGGGGGTACAGTATTGTCCCATGAGAGTAGGGGGTACAGTATTGTACCATGAGAGTAGGGGGTACAGTATTGTCCCATGAGAGTAGGGGGTACAGTATTGTCCCATGAGTAGGGGGTACAGTATTGTCCCATGAGAGTAGGGGGTACAGTATTGTCCCATGAGAGTAGGGGGTGCAGTATTGTCCCATGAGAGTAGGGGGTACAGTATTGTACCATGAGAGTAGGGGTACAGTATTGTCCCATGAGAGTAGGGGGTACAGTATTGTCCCATGAGAGTAGGAGGTACAGTATTCTCCCATGAGAGGGGGTACAGTATTGTCCCATGAGAGTAGGGGGTACAGTATTCTCCCATGAGAGTAGGAGGTACAGTATTGGGTATGGGGGTGTGGGCCGGTCTTGGAGCGAGACATGAACCCAGCGATAGGTGACTTAAATGGGGATTTCGATGTGGATTCAATATATAACTTATTTAAGAATATTCTAAACAAAGCACAGGAACGTAGTATACCATACAAATTGAATAGATCGAATACTAATGACCCAAAGTGGATAACAAAGAATTTGAAGAACCTTATAGGTAAAAAGAGAGCTTGGTACAAAAGGATTAAAAATGGGGAGGTCACTTTAGAACAGGAATTCGTACAACTGGTTAGAAATGTTAAAAAAGAGATAAGGAAAGCAAAAAGAAACTATGAAGTTCGCATAGCAGGGCAAGCAAAGACAAATCCTAAAGGGTTTTTTCAGTTATATCGTACTAAGACTAGGGAAAGGATAGGTCCATTAAAAACTGAGACAGGTCAAATAACAGATAGTGATGAAGAGATGAGTAGTATTTTTAATAAATATTTTGTATCTGTATTTACTAAAGAGGAACTTAACAATATGCCTTCAGCCGAACAAGTCTATGTGGGTGGGGACGAGGACAGGTTGACGAGTTTAGCAGTTACCAGGGAGGATGTTCTTAAACAAATAGTAAAACTCAAACCAAACAAATCCCCAGGGCCGGATGAAGTGTTTGCCAGGGTGCTTAAAGAATGCAAAGAGGAGCTTTGTGACCCACTGTCAACCATATTTAATAAATCAATAGAGTCAGGCAGAGTGCCAGAGTTTTGGAAAGTTGCTAATGTGATACCAGTTTTTAAGAAAGGAGATAGATCACTTAAGAACATAAGAACATAAGAACAAAGGTAACTGCAGAAGGCCTATTGGCCCATACGAGGCAGCTCCTATTCTATAACCACCCAATCCCACTCATATACTTCTCCAACCCGTGCTTGAAACAATCGAGGGACCCCACCTCCACAATGTTACGCGGCAATTGGTTCCACAAATCAACAACCCTGTTACTGAACCAGTATTTACCCAAGTCTTTCCTAAATCTAAACTTATCCAATTTATATCCATTGTTTCGTGTTCTGTCCTGTGTTGATACTTTTAATACCCTATTAATATCCCCCCGGTTATGTCCATTCATCCACTTGTAAACCTCTATCATGTCACCCCTAACTCTTCGCCTTTCCAGTGAATGCAACTTAAGCTTTGTTAATCTTTCTTCATATGAAAGATTTCTAATTTGGGGAATTAACTTAGTCATCCTACGCTGGACACGTTCAAGTGAATTTATATCCATTCTATAATATGGCGACCAAAACTGAACTGCATAATCTAAATGGGGCCTAACTAGAGCAAGATATAGCTTGAGAACCACACCAGGTGTCTTGTTACTAACGCTGCGATTAATAAATCCAAGTGTCCGATTTGCCTTATTACGAACATTTATGCATTGATCCTTTTGTTTTAAATTCTTACTAATCATAACTCCCAGATCCCTTTCGCAATCCGACTTCGCAATCACAACACCATCTAGCTCGTATCTTGTAACTCTATCATCATTACCTAACCTCAGAACTTTACATTTATCAGCATTAAACTGCATCTGCCAATCCTTTGACCATTTCAAAACCCTATCTAGATCAACTTGAAGTGATAGTGAGTCCTCCTCCGAATTAATTTCCCTACCGATTTTCGTATCATCGGCAAATTTGCAAATGTTGCTACTCAAACCTGAATCTAAATCAAACTTGCGTCTTGCAAACTTGCGTTAGACTTGCGTCTAACTATCGACCAATTAGCCTAACGTCTATTGTGGGAAAGTTACTCGAATCCATAATAGCAAATAAAATTCGTCTTCATCTTGAAAAACATAAATTAATAATTGAGTCGCAACATGGTTTTATAAATGGCCGTTCATGTTTAACAAATTTGTTATCCTTTTATTCTAGCATTGTTGAGGCAGTTGATAGTGGTAAGGATTGCGATGTTGTATACCTTGACTTTAGCAAAGCTTTTGATACAGTGCCACATGAAAGACTGATTAAAAAGATAGAGTCTCATGGTATTGGGGGTGCTATATTAAGCTGGATTAGGGCATGGCTATACCAAAGGAAACAGAGAGTTAGTATAAATGGAATCAAGTCAGAGTGGGAAAATGTTGTAAGTGGAGTGCCTCAAGGCTCTGTCCTGGGACCTCTGTTGTTTATAATATATATAAATGATTTAGATTCAGGTTTGAGTAGCAACATTTGCAAATTTGCCGATGATACGAAAATCGGTAGGGAAATTAATTCGGAGGAGGACTCACTATCACTTCAAGTTGATCTAGATAGGGTTTTGAAATGGTCAAAGGATTGGCAGATGCAGTTTAATGCTGATAAATGTAAAGTTCTGAGGTTAGGTAATGATGATAGAGTTACAAGATACGAGCTAGATGGTGTTGTGATTGCGAAGTCGGATTGCGAAAGGGATCTGGGAGTTATGATTAGTAAGAATTTAAAACATAAGGATCAATGCATAAATGTTCGTAATAAGGCAAATCGGACACTTGGATTTATTAATCGCAGCGTTAGTAACAAGACACCTGGTGTGGTTCTCAAGCTATATCTTGCTCTAGTTAGGCCCCATTTAGATTATGCAGTTCAGTTTTGGTCGCCATATTATAGAATGGATATAAATTCACTTGAACGTGTCCAGCGTAGGATGACTAAGTTAATTCCCCAAATTAGAAATCTTTCATATGAAGAAAGATTAACAAAGCTTAAGTTGCATTCACTGGTAAGGCGAAGAGTTAGGGGCGACATGATAGAGGTTTACAAGTGGGTGAATGGAC
Organism: Procambarus clarkii; assembly: GCF_040958095.1. Classification (NCBI taxonomy): domain Eukaryota; kingdom Metazoa; phylum Arthropoda; class Malacostraca; order Decapoda; family Cambaridae; genus Procambarus; species Procambarus clarkii. The sequence continues at coordinate 3,677,540 of NC_091235.1, forward strand.
ATAACAAGGGGGATATTAATAGGGTATTAAAAGTATCAACACAGGACAGAACACGAAACAATGGGTATAAATTGGAGAAGTTTAGATTTAGGAAAGACTTGGGTAAATACTGGTTCAGTAACAGGGTTGTAGATTTGTGGAACCAATTGCCGCGTAACGTGGTGGAGGTGGGGTCCCTCGATTGTTTCAAGCGCGGGTTGGACAAGTATATGAGTGGGATTGGGTGGTTATAGAATAGGAGCTGCCTCGTATGGGCCAATAGGCCTTCTGCAGTTACCTTTGTTCTTATGTTCTTATGTTCTTATGTATTCTCCCATGAGAGGGGGTACAGTATTGTCCCATGAGAGTAGGGGGTGCAGTAGTGTCCCATGAGAGTAGGGGGTACAGTATTGTACCATGAGAGTAGGGGGTACAGTAGTGTCCCATGAGAGTAGGGGGTGCAGTATTGTACCATGAGAGTAGGGGGTACAGTAGTGTCCCATGAGAGTAGGGGGTACAGTATTGTACCATGAGAGTAGAGGGTACAGTATTGTCCCATGAGAGTAGGGGGTACAGTATTGTACCATGAGAGTAGGGGGTACAGTATTGTACCATGAGAGTAGGGGGTGCAGTATTGTCCCATGAGAGTAGGGGGTACAGTATTGTACCATGAGAGTAGGGGGTACAGTATTGTCCCATGAGAGTAGGGGGTGCAGTATTGTACCATGAGAGTAGGGGGTGCAGTATTGTACCATGAGAGGTTGTGTTAACCGGAGCTCCTGAGTGTTGTTTTATTATCATAGCAATATGGAAGTTGTAGTGAATGACCTGGTGACTCTAGTGGGAGCCCTGAGGACAGAGTTGGACTCTCTGCGGGAGGAGGTGCGTCAGCTTAAAAAACAACGAGAAGTAACGAAGGAGGAGACCAGCAGTAAAGGGACCTCGTCTTGGAGAGTTGCGAAAGACAGGGGCCTTAAGAAGACTTTGATAAAGCCGCCTTCAAACGCCATAGCAACTTCAAATTCATTTGACGTTTTGGAGGACGAGTGCTGTGGAGAGACTGTGGATCGCGCAAAAGGGAAAGCAACGAAGAGAAAGGAAGCGCAGGCCCCTCAGAAAGTAAAGGAAGTACCTAAGCAAACATTAGTTGTGGGAGATTCCCAGATAAGGTATTTGGATAGAACGTTTTGTGCTAGAGATAGGGGGAACAGGTTAAGGGTTTGCTATCCCGGAGCTGGCATTGGTGATATTATAAACAACATGAATGATATTATGGCTGGTAATGGGAACAATCCCATTATTTGCATTAGCGTGGGAGGAAATGATGTTGGTCGAGTCAGGAGTGAGGAACTGATTCAGAGGTATAAAACAGCCATAGAGTTAGTTAGGAGCAAGGGAGGAATCCCGATCATATGTGGCATTCTTCCAAGAAAGGGAGTGGGAAATGAATGGATATCGAGGGCACTTGGTGTCAATTGCCGGCTGGAAAGATATTGCAAATCAAATGCAATATCTTTCATAGACAACTGGGAACACTTCTATGGAAGAAATGAAATGTATGCTCGTGATGGGGTGCATCTATCGAGAGCTGGGGTTGTTGCTGTTGCGAACTCGCTAGAAGTGGTTAGAGGTGTTTGTTTGGGTTTAAACTGTTAGTAGATAGAGGTATGGGAATTGATTTGGAGGAAGGAGGTAATAAAAGTATGTGTTTGTGGGAGAAAGGAATTGGCAAAACGATCAGGGAAAGAGAAGGTCCGCAAAATAACAATTCACTTAGGGTATATTACACTAACAGTAGAAGTCTAAGAAATAAAATTAACGAATTAAATGCTCTTGTCTGCACAGAAAAAATAGATATTATTGCACTTACCGAAACGTGGATGAATGTAGAAAATAGAGAACTATTAGCTGAATATCAAATATATGGATTTAAACTATTTCACACAGATAGATATATTAGACGAGGAGGTGGAGTAGCCATATATGTTAGGGACAATTTGAAATGTAGTCTCAAAGAGGGAATCAAAACAGAGCCACACACAGAAACTATTTGGATTGAATTAAACGAAAAAGCTAATAATATTATAATAGGAGTAATATATAGGCCACCAAATTTAGACAGAATGGAAGCAAAGCATCTATGGGATGAAATATCTAGAGCATCTAGATCTAACAGTATTTATGTCATGGGTGACTTTAATTTTAGCGGAATAAACTGGTTGAACAAAACAGGGAATAGTGAAGCAGAAGATTTTCTAGAATTAATTGACGATTGCTTTCTTACGCAACACATTAAGGAACCAACACGGGAAAATAATATTTTAGATTTAGTGTTAACTAACAGGGAAACGCAAATTAATGACATCGAAATAGGGAGTGAGCTAGGGAGCAGTGATCACAAAGAAATCAGATTTAGCATAGAATGGAATAGACCAGTAGGAGAAAATTCTGTTAAAGTGCCAGATTTTCGAAAAGCTGATTTTAATAGCCTAAGAAATTTTTTGGGTCAAATTGATTGGAAAGGCTTGGGTATGGGGTGTGGGCCGGTCTTGGAGCGAGACATGAACCCAGCGATAGGTGACTTAAATGGGGATTTCGATGTGGATTCAATATATAACTTATTTAAGAATATTCTAAACAAAGCACAGGAACGTAGTATACCATACAAATTGAATAGATCGTATAATAATGACCCAAAGTGGATAACAAAGAATTTGAAGAAAATTATAGGTAAAAAGAGAGCTTGGTACAAAAGGATTAAAAATGGGGAGGTCACTTTAGAACAGGAATTCGTACAACTGGTTAGAAATGTTAAAAAAGAGATAAGGAAAGCAAAAAGAAACTATGAAGTTCGCATAGCAGGGCAAGCAAAGACAAATCCTAAAGGGTTTTTTCAGTTATATCGTACTAAGACTAGGGAAAGGATAGGTCCATTAAAAACTGAGACAGGTCAAATAACAGATAGTGATGAAGAGATGAGTAGTATTTTTAATAAATATTTTGTATCTGTATTTACTAAAGAGGAACTTAACAATATGCCTTCAGCCGAACAAGTCTATGTGGGTGGGGACGAGGACAGGTTGACGAGTTTAGCAGTTACCAGGGAGGATGTTCTTAAACAAATAGTAAAACTCAAACCAAACAAATCCCCAGGGCCGGATGAAGTGTTTGCTAGGGTGCTTAAAGAATGCAAAGAGGAGCTTTGTGACCCACTGTCAACCATATTTAATAAATCAATAGAGTCAGGCAGAGTGCCAGAGTTTTGGAAAGTTGCTAATGTGATACCAGTTTTTAAGAAAGGAGATAGATCACTTGCGTCTAACTATCGACCAATTAGCCTAACGTCTATTGTGGGAAAGTTACTCGAATCTATAATAGCAAATAAAATTCGTCTTCATCTTGAAAAACATAAATTAATAATTGAGTCGCAACATGGTTTTATAAATGGCCGTTCATGTTTAACAAATTTGTTATCTTTTTATTCTAGCATTGTTGAGGCAGTTGATAGTGGTAAGGATTGCGATGTTGTATACCTTGACTTTAGCAAAGCTTTTGATACAGTGCCACATGAAAGACTGATTAAAAAAATAGAGTCTCATGGTATTGGGGGTGCTGTATTAAGCTGGATTAGGGCATGGCTATACCAAAGGAAACAGAGAGTTAGTATAAATGGAATCAAGTCAGAGTGGGAAAATGTTGTAAGTGGAGTGCCTCAAGGCTCTGTCCTGGGACCTCTGTTGTTTATAATATATATAAATGATTTAGATTCAGGTTTGAGTAGCAACATTTGCAAATTTGCCGATGATACGAAAATCGGTAGGGAAATTAATTCGGAGGAGGACTCACTATCACTTCAAGTTGATCTAGATAGGGTTTTGAAATGGTCAAAGGATTGGCAGATGCAGTTTAATGCTGATAAATGTAAAGTTCTGAGGTTAGGTAATGATGATAGAGTTACAAGATACGAGCTAGATGGTGTTGTGATTGCGAAGTCGGATTGCGAAAGGGATCTGGGAGTTATGATTAGTAAGAATTTAAAACAAAAGGATCAATGCATAAATGTTCGTAATAAGGCAAATCGGACACTTGGATTTATTAATCGCAGCGTTAGTAACAAGACACCTGGTGTGGTTCTCAAGCTATATCTTGCTCTAGTTAGGCCCCATTTAGATTATGCAGTTCAGTTTTGGTCGCCATATTATAGAATGGATATAAATTCACTTGAACGTGTCCAGCGTAGGATGACTAAGTTAATTCCCCAAATTAGAAATCTTTCATATGAAGAAAGATTAACAAAGCTTAAGTTGCATTCACTGGAAAGGCGAAGAGTTAGGGGTGACATGATAGAGGTTTACAAGTGGATGAATGGACATAACCGGGGGGATATTAATAGGGTATTAAAAGTATCAACACAGGACAGAACACGAAACAATGGATATAAATTGGATAAGTTTAGATTTAGGAAAGACTTGGGTAAATACTGGTTCAGTAACAGGGTTGTTGATTTGTGGAACCAATTGCCGCGTAACATTGTGGAGGTGGGGTCCCTCGATTGTTTCAAGCACGGGTTGGACAAGTATATGAGTGGGATTGGGTGGTTATAGAATAGGAGCTGCCTCGTATGGGCCAATAGGCCTTCTGCAGTTACCTTTGTTCTTATGTTCTTATGTTCTTATGAGAGTAGGGGGTACAGTATTGTCCCATGAGAGTAGGGGGTACAGTATTGTACCATGAGAGTAGGGGGTACAGTATTGTACCATGAGAGTAGGGGGTACAGTATTGTACCATGAGAGTAGGGGGTACAGTATTGTACCATGAGAGTAGGGGGTACAGTATTGTACCATGAGAGTAGGGGGTACAGTATTGTCCCATGAGAGTAGGGGGTACAGTATTGTACCATGAGAGTAGGGGGTACAGTAGTGTCCCATGAGAGTAGGGGGTGCAGTATTGTACCATGAGAGTAGGGGGTACAGTATTGTACCATGAGAGTAGGGGGTACAGTATTGTACCATGAGAGTAGGGGGTGCAGTATTGTACCATGAGAGTAGGGGGTGCAGTATTGTACCATGAGAGTAGGGGGTGCAGTATTGTACCATGAAAGTAGGGGGTGCAGTATTGTACCATGAGAGTAGGGGGTGCAGTATTGTACCATGAGAGTAGGGGGTACAGTATTGTACCATGAGAGTAGGGGGTGCAGTATTGTACCATGAGAGTAGGGGGTGCAGTATTGTACCATGAGAGTAGGGGGTGCAGTATTGTACCATGAGAGTAGGGGGTGCAGTATTGTACCATGAGAGTAGGGGGTGCAGTATTGTACCATGAGAGTAGGGGGTACAGTATTGTACCATGAGAGTAGGGGGTGCAGTATTGTACCATGAGAGTAGGGGGTGCAGTATTGTACCATGAGAGTAGGGGGTGCAGTATTGTACCATGAGAGGAGGGGGTGCAGTATTGTACCATGAGAGTAGGGGGTACAGTATTGTACCATGAGAGGAGGGGGTGCAGTATTGTACCATGAGAGGAGGGGGTGCAGTATTGTACCATGAGAGTAGGGGGTGCAGTATTGTACCATGAGAGTAGGGGGTGCAGTATTGTACCATGAGAGTAGGGGGTGCAGTATTGTACCATGATAGTAGGGGGTGCAGTATTGTACCATGAGAGGGGGTGCAGTATTGTACCATGAGAGTAGGGGGTGCAGTATTGTACCATGAGAGTAGGGGGTACAGTATTGTACCATGAGAGTAGGGGGTGCAGTATTGTACCATGAGTAGGGGGTACAGTATTGTACCATGAGAGTAGGGGGTGCAGTATTGTACCATGAGAGTAGGGGGTACAGTATTGTTCCATGAGAGTAGGGGGTGCAGTATTGTACCATGAGAGTAGGGGGTGCAGTATTGTACCATGAGAGTAGGGGGTACAGTATTGTACCATGAGAGTAGGGGGTGCAGTATTGTACCATGAGAGTAGGGGGTACAGTATTGTCCCATGAGAGTAGGGGGTACAGTATTGTTCCATGAGAGTAGGGGGTACAGTATTGTACCATGAGAGTAGGGGGTGCAGTATTGTACCATGAGAGTAGGGGGTGCAGTATTGTACCATGAGAGTAGGGGGTACAGTATTGTCCCATGAGAGTAGGGGGTGCAGTATTGTACCATGAGAGTAGGGGGTACAGTATTGTCCCATGAGAGTAGGGGGTGCAGTATTGTACCATGAGAGTAGGGGGTGCAGTATTGTACCATGAGAGTAGGGGGTGCAGTATTGTCCCATGAGAGTAGGGGGTGCAGTATTGTTCCATGAGAGTAGGGGGTACAGTATATTACAAGCGTGTACACATAAGGTTTCAAGGCTTCGCAACATACAAAGTTAAAGTCCCTGAAAATTGCGAAGATGCAGCAACACATGCCAGAGTCATCTGACTGTGATGACTTGCTTGCTGCAGACAACCCGCGCCCATCACTAACACTGTGGGCGAGGCTGGCCAGGTCGGAGGCCGCGGGGTCACTGGGACCCCCACAAGGTGGGGTCACTGGCCACCGGGACCCCTACCGGGACCCCCACCGGGACCCCTACCGGGACCCCCACCGGGACCCCCACCGGGACCCCCACCGGGACCCCCACCGGGACCCCCACCGGGACCCCCACCAAACACAGGCATAATATTAACCCGTTGACTATAAGGAATAAGTGCAACTGGAAACCTCATTATAATGTAAAAAAAAAAATCAACTGCAACAATAAACAGTGAATGTTGTGGTGTCCTGGTGTGTTGACCCCCACACCCCTGTGGTGGTGTGTTGACCCCCACACCCCTGTGGTGGTGTCCTGGTGTGTTGACCCCCACACCCCGGTGGTGGTGTGTTGACCCCCACACCCCTGTGGTGGTGTGTTGACCCCCACACCCCTGTGGTGGTGTCCTGGTGTGTTGACCCCCACACCCCGGTGGTGGTGTGTTGACCCCCACACCCCTGTGGTGGTGTGTTGACCCCCACACCCCTGTGGTGGTGTGTTGACCCCCACACCCCTGTCGTGGTGTCCTGGTGTGTTGACCCCCACACCCCTGTGGTGGTGTGTTGACCCCCACACCCCTGTGGTGGTGTGTTGACCCCCACACCCCGGTGGTGGTGTGTTGACCCCCACACCCCTGTGGTGGTGTGTTGACCCCCACACCCCTGTGGTGGTGTGTTGACCCCCACACCCCTGTGGTGGTGTGTTGACCCCCACACCCCGGTGGTGGTGTGTTGACCCCCACACCCCTGTGGTGGTGTGTTGACCCCCACACCCCGGTGGTGGTGTGTTGACCCCCACACCCCGGTGGTGGTGTGTTGACCCCCACACCCCGGTGGTGGTGTGTTGACCCCCACACCCCGGTGGTGGTGTGTTGACCCCCACACCCCGGTGGTGGTGTGTTGACCCCCACACCCCTGTGGTGGTGTGTTGACCCCCACACCCCTGTGGTGGTGTGTTGACCCCCATACCCCTGTGGTGGTGTGTTGACCCCCACACCCCTGTGGTGGTGTGTTGACCCCCACACCCCTGTGGTGGTGTGTTGACCCCCACACCCCTGTGGTGGTGTGTTGACCCCCACACCCCTGTGGTGGTGTGTTGACCCCCACACCCCTGTGGTGGTGTGTTGACCCCCACACCCCTGTGGTGGTGTGTTGACCCCCACACCCCTGTGGTGGTGTGTTGACCCCCACACCCCTGTGGTGGTGTGTTGACCCCCACACCCCTGTGGTGGTGTGTTGACCCCCACACCACTGTGGTGGTGTGTTGACCCCCACACCCCTGTGGTGGTGTCCTGGTGTGTTGTCCCCAGTAGTAGGGTTGACACGCCACAGACGATTTTTTTTTTTTGGGGAGAGGACCCCTGTAGGGTTGACACGCCACAGACGATTTTTTTTTGGGGGGAGAGGACCCCTGTAGGGTTGACACGCCAGCGGCTCCTTTTTTTTGGGGGGAGAGGACCCCTGTGGACTGTACAGTCCACAGGCCCTTTTTTTTTCTGGGGGAAAAAAGGGCCTGTGGACTGTCATGGTTTTCAGGTGAATTTGGGGAGTCACAGATTTGGAATTAGGGAATTCTTATAATGAAAAATAATGTCATACGAGTTTGTTAAAGTTCTTATGAGAAAAATAATTTCCGAGACTTAGAAGTTTGTTAAGGGCTTATGGGACAAATTCAAGTAACGTATGTAGCTCTTTAGGGTTTCCAGGAGAACTCTACGGACATATTTTACATGTTTTCAACTTACAAAATCGTCTATGTAAGCCTTAGTTATTCATATAAATTTAGAAAGTTATCTGTATAAGTCAGGGTTTTCAGGGGCTCGTACATCACACCCCCCTCCCTCCCTCCCGCTTACCTCGCAATCTCTCGCGTCACCTTTATTTACCTTACGCCCGGCCAGCCAGTCTCCTCTTATCATATCTTATCTTCTCCAAAATATCTGGACCGTCCCTCCTCTCTCTCTCTCTCCTCCTATGTCCTTACAACTATTTTCAGAGTTTCAAATAATCATAGAAGTTTATTTATATGTTTATGACCGAATTTGTAAAAGGACCATTTTCAGAGAATATTGTCTTAGATGTTTTGTTAAGGAAAACAGACAACTTATCCATAACATTTAGTTTTATATCCATTTACGGCTATTTCATCTGTAAAGACCAAAATTGAACAGAGCCCAGTTTTAAGCTCATATTTCATCAGAGTCCAGTTTATACCGAAAATTCGCCAGTCTACTTTGAGAGCAAAATTAGTCAGAGACAGTTTTAGCTCATATTTCATCAGAGTCCTGTAATCTGCGAAAATTTGACAGAGTCCATTTTATACCCAATTTTCGTCAGAGTCTACTTTGTGAGCAAAATTCGTCAGAGACAGTTTTAAGCTCATATTTCATCAGAGTCCAATTTATACCTAAAAATGAACAGAGTCTACTTTGAGAGCAAAATTAGTCAGAGACAGTTTTAAGCTCATATTTCATCAGAGTCCAATTATCAACAGAAATTCGCCAGAGTCTACTTTGAGAGCAAATTTCATCAGTGTCCTGTAATCTGTGAAAATGTGACAGAGTCCAGTTCTTGATCGAAATTCATCAGAGTCCAGTTTTCTAGCAAAATTCGCCAGAGTCTACTTTGTGCCAAAATATTCAGAGTCCAGTTCATGATCGAAATTAATCAGAGTCTAATTAAAGACCCAAATTTGGCAGAGACCACATTTTCGCTACTAGCAGTCCAATCCCCCTGAAATTTTAAACAGTCGTACTTCAAAGTTAGTAAATAAGATCAAGTCAGTTACAGAGCTCCAGCTCTTGTCCCCCTGTATTTGCATATTTTCTCTATATTCAGCTGCGTTCTCCACATTTTGTCCATGTTTTCTGTGTTCACTCCATGTTCTTCAAATGTTCACAGTCCCGTTCAGTTCATATTTTCACAAGTATCTCCATTTTTTTCTGTAATCTTTCTCTTAGTCTCATTATGTTCTCTACAAATTCTAGTCATATTTTCTATGTTCATCACATGTTCTCTTTACAACTTTTATACTCAATATTCATGCTAACTTCCATATTTTGTGTTCGTTGTCAATATTCATATTCCTCTACAAGTTCATGTTCCTCACAAGATCACTTCGTTTTTCACCTTCACTTACATGTTTTCTACATTCTTTGTCATATTCTCCATGTTCTTCACAAGTCCATTGTTCATTCTTTGTATTCCCTATTCTCCTTATCATGTTTTCATGTTCTCTGTAAGTTCATATTCCCAGCATGTTCACTGTATTCATCAACTTTTCTTACATATGTTCTTTGCCATGTTCCCCCATATGTTCACTGTGTTCATTCCCTTACTTAACCTCAATTTTTTTTTTATGTTCTTTGTTTCTTCCATTCACTAACTAGTTCTTTGTCAAATATTAGCATCAGCAATACAGTTTCCTCAACAATTTTAGTCACCAAGTTTTATTTTCAAAACTATATCAAAGTAATTCTCGTTGTCAACTTAATAGTTCTACCAGCCATGTTCTTAAACAAAATCTACTCTTTATTCAGTTCCAAATTTACAAAGACAAACCTTTCTTGTAACTTCTTAACTAAAATCTTTCGCCAATCAACTGAAACATAGTCACTTTCGTCATTTTTCAACTACACTTATCCATAGTCAACAGAAAATTGTCAAAGGAAACTTCTTTCAGCACTTTTCTTAACAGCCGCTATGTTTCATCAAGTAAGAAAAAATTGTCAAAGGAATCTTTCCAGCACTGTTCACAACTAAACATATTCCCCATTCATCAGAAAATAACCGTGTTCTTCATGTTTCATTGTCATTTCATAACTAAAATTATCCGCCAATCATCAGAAAAAGTCATGTTCATCATGTTTTGTCTTTGCTCAACTAAAAGTATTCATCGGTCAACTAAAAATAGTTACTTCATCATGTTTCCTTGTCATTTCTTAACTAAAATATCACTTCTCTCATCTGAAAATAGTCAGGATTAATCTCTTTCAACACCGTTCTTAACTAAAACAACCTTTCGCTTAGCTAAAAATTGTCAAAGGAAACTTCTTTCAGCACTGTTCATAACTAACTTTATCCATCGTCAAGTAAGAAAATATAGTCAAAGATATCTATCATCGTCGTTCTTAACTGACATTTATACTTTGTGGAGCACTAAAAATAGTCAAATGTAACTTTTTCAACACTTTCGTAACTAAAATTATATGTCGCTAAGTAAGAAAAATAGTCAAATGTAACTTTTTCAGCACTTTCGTAAAAATTATATGTCGTTAAGTAAGAAAAATAGTCAAAGGTGCTCTCCGTTACACCAAAGTTACTCTTCGAGAAATCAAAGACACTCTTCAATACATCAAGGACTTACTCAAAGACACCAAAGTTACACTCTAAGACATCCTTCGAGACATCAAAGACATCCTTTAAGACTTCAAGGGCACTCTTCGAGATATCAAAAGACACTCTCAAACACTCAAAAATTTACTCGCATCCTCAAAGTTATTCTCAGAGTTATCAAAAGTTAATCTCAGTCATCAAAATGCTATTCTCTAAGTAGCCTTTCGTTCATCAGAGAAACTTTCTAAGACATCTTCGTTCATTAAAGTTAATCTCAGAGGCATAAAAGTTATTCTCGGAGCTATCAAAATTAATCTCTAAAACAACAAAAGTTAATCTCCGTCATCAAAGTTGATCTGCAAGATATCTTCGAGTCATCAAAGTTACTTTTCATTACATCAAAGACGCGTTCAAATACTACCCATGTTCTCAGAAGTCATTCTCAAAGTCATCAAAGTTATTCAAAGAGCTAACAAAAGTTATTCTCAGAGTCACCTTCGTTCTTCAGAGAAACTTTCCAAAACATCTTTGTTCATCAAAGTTATTCTCAGAGTTAACAAAGGTAATCTCTAACTCGCTCTCAGTCATCAAAGTTAATCCAAGAGACGTCAAAGTTAATCCAAGACATCATCTTTCATCAAAGATATTCTCTCTAAGCCATCAATGTTCTTCTCTAAGACATAAAAGTTATTCTCTATGTCAACAAAAGTTATTCTCTGAGCTAACAAAATACTACTCATGTTCTCAAAGACATTCTCCAATTCTTCAATGTTGTTTCAAAGACATCAAAGTTAATCTCAGAGTTATCCAAAGACATTCTCAAAGTCATCTAAAGTTATTCTCTAAGACATCAAAGTTATTCTAAGAGTTATCAAAAGTTATTCTCAGTCATGTTATGTTATTCTCTAACTCTCTTCCATTCATCAAAGACATTCTCTAAGCCCTCAAAGTTATTCTCTAAGACAACAAAGTCATTCCCAGAGTCATCAAAAGTTATTCTTCGAAACATAAAATTTGCTCTGTAAGATATCTTCGTTCATCAAACTTATTCTCCGAGATATCTAAAGTTATTCTCAGAACAATCAAAAGTTATTATAAGACAACAAAAGTTATTCTCAGAGCTACCCAAAGCTATTCTCAGAGTCACCTTCGTTCGTCAGAGAAACTTTCAAAACATCTTTGTTCAACAAACTTGTTTTCAAAGTCATCAAAAGTTAATCTAAGACATCTGCTTTCATCAAAGTTATTTTCAGAGACATCTAAAGTTATTATGTAAAACATAAAAGTTATTCTCAGAGACATCAAATGTTATTCTCGAAGTCATCAAAGATATTTTCAGAGACATCTAAAGTTAATTTCTATGTTATAAAGTTATTCTCAGAGACATCTAAAGTTATACTTTAAGACAACATTGTTGTTCTCTAAGACATCTTCAGGCATAAAATTTCTCCCCAAATGTAACTAGTTCAGCTTTTCATATCAAACTTACACTTCTGTTAAATATATTTTCTTAGACATTTTACCTTTTAAACTGTTCTCTGAACTACACTGTTCAAACCTACGTAACCTATCCTCTCCACCCAATGTTACTTAGTTAACGTAACGTTCCTAAACCTAACTTTACCTATCCTATCCTAACATAACTTACCTTACCTTACCTACCTTTCCTAACTTAACCTGCTTAACCTATCTTACCTAACTTTACCTATATTACCTTACCATACCTTACCTATCTTACCTGACTTTACCTATCTTACCTAACTTAACCTGCATAACCTAACTTTACCTATGTTACCTTACCTACCTTACCTATCTTACCTAACCTAACCTAACCTAACTTTACCTATGTTACCTTACCTTACCTACCTTTCCTAACTTAACCTGCTTAACCTATCTTACCTAACTTTACCTATGTTACCTTACCTTACCTACCTTTCCTAACTTAACCTGCTTAACCTATCTTACCTATCTTACCTAACTTTACCTATCTTACCTAACTTTACCTATGTTACCTTACCTTACCTACCTTTCCTAACTTTACCTATCTTACCTAACTTACCTACATTACCTAACTTAACTTAACCTGCTTAACCTAACTTACCTTACCTTACCTAACTTATATAACTTATCTTACCTATCCTAACGTAACCTAACTTGCTTTACCTAACTTAATCTTACATTCCCAAACTGATGTATCCTAACTTATCTAGTCAAACCAGACATGATCTAACTTAAGTATTCCTTCTTGTCTTTGTGTTTCGTCAATCATTGTCTCATATTCATTTACTCATTTCATTAGTTAATTTCTCAAACGGTCACTTATGCATTTCAAGTGCTATTTTGTTAGAGATTGGATATTTAAGCATTTCAAAGAATTTTTGTTATATATGGGCATTTACTCATTTCAAGGGATAATTTCTCAAATGGACGTTTTTGCATTTCAAGTGCTATTTGTTAGAGATTGGATATTTAAGCATTTCAAAGAATTTTTGTTATATATGGGCATTTACTCATTTCAAGGGATAATTTCTCAAATGGACATTTTGCATTTCAAGTGTTATTTGTTTAAGATTGGGTGTTTAACCATTTCAAAGGATTTTTGTTATATATAGGAACTTACTCGTTTCAAGGGCTAATTTCTCAAATGGTCATTTTTGCAGATCAAGGGTTATTTGTTAAAGTTCATCAAGTTGCCCATAAGTTGTATTTATTATGTTTGTTATCATATGTTCTTATTCCCCATCCCCTTAACCTAACCTCTTGTAATCTTAGTGTATTTAGTAGGTTCTATCTTATGTTCTTATTCCCCAACCCCTTAACCTAACCTCTTGTAATCTTAGTGTATTTAGTAGGTTCTATCTTATGTTCTTATTCCCCAACCCTTTAACCTAACCTTTCAGATGTAGTTTGTTGAATATATTATCCTTTTCCTAACCTTTCAGATGTAGTTTTGTTTCTCCTTTTTGTATATTTTTACCCAAACCCACCATCCCACTTAACCTTCTTTCCTTCTTTACTTTGATTCTCCTACTCCTTCTAACCCTCCTTTTCTATCTCTCTCCCTTATTCTCTCTCTTCCTCCCCCTCTCTCTCCCTCATTTGTTCAAATGCTCTCTTGTTTCTTAAATTCAAGTCTTATTGCTCCCATTCTCACACCCTCATTCTCATTCACTTAGTTTTTCTTTTTCTCAATTCAAGTCTTAGTGCTCCCATGCCCACACTCTCTCTCATTCTCTCTTCTTTGGTCCCATTTTCTTCCGCCCCCTCTCTCTTACTCCTTGCTCTTCTTTCATGCTCTCACTCCCTTGAGCTCTTGTTTCTCAATTTCAAGTCTTAGTAGATCTGATTCTTTACTATTGTAATTTTTATTATTACTATGATAAAGAATGAACTTATATGTGAAAACAAAGTAAAGAAGGAAAGAAGGTTAAGTGGGATGGTGGGTTTGGGTAAAAATATACAAAAAGGAGAAACAAAACTACATCTGAAAGGTTAGGAAAAGGATAATATATTCAACAAACTACATCTGAAAGGTTAGGTTAAAGGGTTGGGGAATAAGAACATAAGATAGAACCTACTAAATACACTAAGATTACAAGAGGTTAGGTTAAGGGGTTGGGGAATAAGAACATAAGATAGAACCTACTAAATACACTAAGATTACAAGAGGTTAGGTTAAGGGGATGGGGAATAAGAACATATGATAACAAACATAATAAATACAACTTATGGGCAACTTGATGAACTTTAACAAATAACCCTTGATCTGCAAAAATGACCATTTGAGAAATTAGCCCTTGAAACGAGTAAGTTCCTATATATAACAAAAATCCTTTGAAATGGTTAAACACCCAATCTTAAACAAATAACACTTGAAATGCAAAATGTCCATTTGAGAAATTATCCCTTGAAATGAGTAAATGCCCATATATAACAAAAATTCTTTGAAATGCTTAAATATCCAATCTCTAACAAATAGCACTTGAAATGCAAAAACGTCCATTTGAGAAATTATCCCTTGAAATGAGTAAATGCCCATATATAACAAAAATTCTTTGAAATGCTTAAATATCCAATCTCTAACAAAATAGCACTTGAAATGCATAAGTGACCGTTTGAGAAATTAACTAATGAAATGAGTAAATGAATATGAGACAATGATTGACGAAACACAAAGACAAGAAGGAATACTTAAGTTAGATCATGTCTGGTTTGACTAGATAAGTTAGGATACATCAGTTTGGGAATGTAAGATTAAGTTAGGTAAAGCAAGTTAGGTTACGTTAGGATAGGTAAGATAAGTTATATAAGTTAGGTAAGGTAAGGTAAGTTAGGTTAAGCAGGTTAAGTTAAGTTAGGTAATGTAGGTAAGTTAGGTAAGATAGGTAAAGTTAGGAAAGGTAGGTAAGGTAAGGTAACATAGGTAAAGTTAGGTAAGATAGGTAAAGTTAGGTAAGATAGGTAAGATAGGTTAAGCAGGTTAAGTTAGGAAAGGTAGGTAAGGTAAGGTAACATAGGTAAAGTTAGGTAAGATAGGTTAAGCAGGTTAAGTTAGGAAAGGTAGGTAAGGTAAGGTAACATAGGTAAAGTTAGGTTAGGTTAGGTTAGGTAAGATAGGTAAGGTAGGTAAGGTAACATAGGTAAAGTTAGGTTATGCAGGTTAAGTTAGGTAAGATAGGTAAAGTCAGGTAAGATAGGTAAGGTATGGTAAGGTAATATAGGTAAAGTTAGGTAAGATAGGTTAAGCAGGTTAAGTTAGGAAAGGTAGGTAAGGTAAGGTAAGTTATGTTAGGATAGGATAGGTAAAGTTAGGTTTAGGAACGTTACGTTAACTAAGTAACATTGGGTGGAGAGGATAGGTTACGTAGGTTTGAACAGTGTAGTTCAGAGAACAGTTTAAAAGGTAAAATGTCTAAGAAAATATATTTAACAGAAGTGTAAGTTTGATATGAAAAGCTGAACTAGTTACATTTGGGGAGAAATTTTATGCCTGAAGATGTCTTAGAGAACAACAATGTTGTCTTAAAGTATAACTTTAGATGTCTCTGAGAATAACTTTATAACATAGAAATTAACTTTAGATGTCTCTGAAAATATCTTTGATGACTTCGAGAATAACATTTGATGTCTCTGAGAATAACTTTTATGTTTTACATAATAACTTTAGATGTCTCTGAAAATAACTTTGATGAAAGCAGATGTCTTAGATTAACTTTTGATGACTTTGAAAACAAGTTTGTTGAACAAAGATGTTTTGAAAGTTTCTCTGACGAACGAAGGTGACTCTGAGAATAGCTTTGGGTAGCTCTGAGAATAACTTTTGTTGTCTTATAATAACTTTTGATTGTTCTGAGAATAACTTTAGATATCTCGGAGAATAAGTTTGATGAACGAAGATATCTTACAGAGCAAATTTTATGTTTCGAAGAATAACTTTTGATGACTCTGGGAATGACTTTGTTGTCTTAGAGAATAACTTTGAGGGCTTAGAGAATGTCTTTGATGAATGGAAGAGAGTTAGAGAATAACATAACATGACTGAGAATAACTTTTGATAACTCTTAGAATAACTTTGATGTCTTAGAGAATAACTTTAGATGACTTTGAGAATGTCTTTGGATAACTCTGAGATTAACTTTGATGTCTTTGAAACAACATTGAAGAATTGGAGAATGTCTTTGAGAACATGAGTAGTATTTTGTTAGCTCAGAGAATAACTTTTGTTGACATAGAGAATAACTTTTATGTCTTAGAGAAGAACATTGATGGCTTAGAGAGAATATCTTTGATGAAAGATGATGTCTTGGATTAACTTTGACGTCTCTTGGATTAACTTTGATGACTGAGAGCGAGTTAGAGATTACCTTTGTTAACTCTGAGAATAACTTTGATGAACAAAGATGTTTTGGAAAGTTTCTCTGAAGAACGAAGGTGACTCTGAGAATAACTTTTGTTAGCTCTTTGAATAACTTTGATGACTTTGAGAATGACTTCTGAGAACATGGGTAGTATTTGAACGCGTCTTTGATGTAATGAAAAGTAACTTTGATGACTCGAAGATATCTTGCAGATCAACTTTGATGACGGAGATTAACTTTTGTTGTTTTAGAGATTAATTTTGATAGCTCCGAGAATAACTTTTATGCCTCTGAGATTAACTTTAATGAACGAAGATGTCTTAGAAAGTTTCTCTGATGAACGAAAGGCTACTTAGAGAATAGCATTTTGATGACTGAGATTAACTTTTGATAACTCTGAGAATAACTTTGAGGATGCGAGTAAATTTTTGAGTGTTTGAGAGTGTCTTTTGATATCTCGAAGAGTGCCCTTGAAGTCTTAAAGGATGTCTTTGATGTCTCGAAGGATGTCTTAGAGTGTAACTTTGGTGTCTTTGAGTAAGTCCTTGATGTATTGAAGAGTGTCTTTGATTTCTCGAAGAGTAACTTTGGTGTAACGGAGAGCACCTTTGACTATTTTTCTTACTTAACGACATATAATTTTTACGAAAGTGCTGAAAAAGTTACATTTGACTATTTTTCTTACTTAGCGACATATAATTTTAGTTACGAAAGTGTTGAAAAAGTTACATTTGACTATTTTTAGTGCTCCACAAAGTATAAATGTCAGTTAAGAACGACGATGATAGATATCTTTGACTATATTTTCTTACTTGACGATGGATAAAGTTAGTTATGAACAGTGCTGAAAGAAGTTTCCTTTGACAATTTTTAGCTAAGCGAAAGGTTGTTTTAGTTAAGAACGGTGTTGAAAGAGATTAATCCTGACTATTTTCAGATGAGAGAAGTGATATTTTAGTTAAGAAATGACAAGGAAACATGATGAAGTAACTATTTTTAGTTGACCGATGAATACTTTTAGTTGAGCAAAGACAAAACATGATGAACATGACTTTTTCTGATGATTGGCGGATAATTTTAGTTATGAAATGACAATGAAACATGAAGAACACGGTTATTTTCTGATGAATGGGGAATATGTTTAGTTGTGAACAGTGCTGGAAAGATTCCTTTGACAATTTTTTCTTACTTGATGAAACATAGCGGCTGTTAAGAAAAGTGCTGAAAGAAGTTTCCTTTGACAATTTTCTGTTGACTATGGATAAGTGTAGTTGAAAAATGACGAAAGTGACTATGTTTCAGTTGATTGGCGAAAGATTTTAGTTAAGAAGTTACAAGAAAGGTTTGTCTTTGTAAATTTGGAACTGAATAAAGAGTAGATTTTGTTTAAGAACATGGCTGGTAGAACTATTAAGTTGACAACGAGAATTACTTTGATATAGTTTTGAAAATAAAACTTGGTGACTAAAATTGTTGAGGAAACTGTATTGCTGATGCTAATATTTGACAAAGAACTAGTTAGTGAATGGAAGAAACAAAGAACATAAAAAAAAAATTGAGGTTAAGTAAGGGAATGAACACAGTGAACATATGGGGGAACATGGCAAAGAACATATGTAAGAAAAGTTGATGAATACAGTGAACATGCTGGGAATATGAACTTACAGAGAACATGAAAACATGATAAGGAGAATAGGGAATACAAAGAATGAACAATGGACTTGTGAAGAACATGGAGAATATGACAAAGAATGTAGAAAACATGTAAGTGAAGGTGAAAAACGAAGTGATCTTGTGAGGAACATGAACTTGTAGAGGAATATGAATATTGACAACGAACACAAAATATGGAAGTTAGCATGAATATTGAGTATAAAAGTTGTAAAGAGAACATGTGATGAACATAGAAAATATGACTAGAATTTGTAGAGAACATAATGAGACTAAGAGAAAGATTACAGAAAAAAATGGAGATACTTGTGAAAATATGAACTGAACGGGACTGTGAACATTTGAAGAACATGGAGTGAACACAGAAAACATGGACAAAATGTGGAGAACGCAGCTGAATATAGAGAAAATATGCAAATACAGGGGGACAAGAGCTGGAGCTCTGTAACTGACTTGATCTTATTTACTACGTCTGAAATATGGCTGTTTAAAATTTCAGGGGGATTGGACTGCTAGTAGCGAAAATGTGGTCTCTGCCAAATTTGGGTCTTTAATTAGACTCTGATTAATTTCGATCATGAACTGGACTCTGAATATTTTGGCACAAAGTAGACTCTGGCGAATTTTGCTAGAAAACTGGACTCTGATGAATTTCGATCAAGAACTGGACTCTGTCAAATTTTCACAGATTACAGGACACTGATGAAAATTGCTAGAAAACTGGACTCTGATGAATTTCGATCAAGAACTGGACTCTGATGAATTTTGCTATTAAAGTAGACGCTGGCGAATTTGAGCATAAACTGGACTCTGATGAAATATGAGCTTAAAACTGTCTCTGACTAATTTTGCTCTCAAAGTAGAATCTGGCGAATTTGAGCATAAACTGGACTCTGCCGAAAATTGGGTATAAAATGGACTCTGTCAAGTTTTCACAGATTACAGGACACTGATGAAATTTGCTCTCAAAGTAGACTCTGGCGAATTTTCGGTATAAACTGGTCTCCGATGAAATATGAGCTTAAAACTGGGCTCTGTTCAATTTTGGTCTTTACAGATGAAATAGCCGTAAATGGATATAAAACTAAATGTTATGGATAAGTGGTCTGTTTTCCTTAACAAAACATCTAAGGCAATATTCTCTGAAAATGGTCCTTTTACAAATTCGGTCATAAACATATAAATAAACTTCTATGACTATTTGAAACTCTGAAAATAGCTGTAAGGAAATAGGAGGAGAGAGAGAGAGAGAGGGACGGTCCAGATATTATTATGGAGAAGATAAGATACGATTACCGAGGTGACCTGAAGGCCGTGTCTGGCTGACGTCTAAAGTAAACACAGGTGAGGCGACAGATTGCGAGGTAAGGGGGGAGGGAGGGGGGTGTGGTTCAATTACAGGTACACATAAACACACATAGCTTTACGTGTCTGTCGGTCTTGACAATAGTACACATGGATATGCACACAAAACAGTCCATACTCGTATGACATTATTTTTAATTATAAGAACTTTAACAACTTCTAAAAATCTGTGACTGACAAAATTTACCTGAAAACCTTGGCTCATAAACACGAATTTGAATTTCTCCCATAAGGCCTTAACAAACTTCTATGTCTCGGAAATTATTTTTCTCATAAGAATTCCATACTTCTAAAATCTGCGACTGACAAAATTTACCTGAAAACCCTGGCTTACAGACACGATATTTCACAGAAAAACAAAAAAATTACCTGTGCGTCTTACACCACACAGGGGTCCTCTCCCCCAAAAAAAAATCGTCTGTGGCGTGTCAACCCTACAGGGGTCCTCTCCCCCAAAAAAAAAATCGTCTGTGGCGTGTCAACCCTACAGGGGAATTTTCTCCCCAGAAAAAAAATCGTCTGTGGCGTGTCAACCCTACAGGGGTCCTCTCCCCAAAAAAAAAAATCGTCTGTGGCGTGTCAACCCTACTACTGTCCCCCACACCCCGGTGGTGGTGTGTTGACCCCCACACCCCTGTGGTGGTGTCCTGGTGTGTTGACCCCCACACCCCGGTGGTGGTGTCCTGGTGTGTTGACCCCCACACCCCGGTGGTGGTGTGTTGACCCCCACACCCCGGTGGTGGTGTCCTGGTGTGTTGACCCCCACACCCCGGTGGTGGTGTGTTGACCCCCACACCCCGGTGGTGGTGTGTTGACCCCCACACCCCGGTGGTGGTGTGTTGACCCCCACACCCCGGTGGTGGTGTGTTGACCCCCACACCCCGGTGGTGGTGTGTTGACCCCCACACCCCGGTGGTGGTGTGTTGACCCCCACACCCCGGTGGTGTGTTGACCCCCACACCCCGGTGGTGGTGTCCTGGTGTGTTGACCCCCACACCCCGGTGGTGGTGTCCTGGTGTGTTGACCCCCACACCCCGGTGGTGGTGTCCTGGTGTGTTGACCCCCACACCCCGGTGGTGGTGTCCTGGTGTGTTGACGCCCACACCCCGGTGGTGGTGTCCTGGTGTGTTGACCCCCACACCCCGGTGGTGGTGTCCTGGTGTGTTGACCCCCACACCCCGGTGGTGGTGTCCTGGTGTGTTGACCCCCACACCCCTGTGGTGGTGTCCTGGTGTGTTGACCCCCACACCCCGGTGGTGGTGTCCTGGTGTGTTGACCCCCACACCCTGGTGGTGGTGTCCTGGTGTGTTGACCCCCACACCCCGGTGGTGGTGTCCTGGTGTGTTGACCCCCACACCCCGGTGGTGGTGTCCTGGTGTGTTGACCCCCACACCCCTGTGGTGGTGTCCTGGTGTGTTGACCCCCACACCCCGGTGGTGGTGTCCTGGTGTGTTGACCCCCACACCCCGGTGGTGGTGTGTTGACCCCCACACCCCGGTGGTGGTGTGTTGACCCCCACACCCCTGTGGTGGTGTCCTGGTGTGTTGACCCCCACACCCCGGTGGTGGTGTCCTGGTGTGTTGACCCCCACACCCCTGTGGTGGTGTCCTGGTGTGTTGACCCCCACACCCCTGTGGTGGTGTCCTGGTGTGTTGACCCCCACACCCCTGTGGTGGTGTCCTGGTGTGTTGACCCCCACACCCCGGTGGTGGTGTGTTGACCCCCACACCCCGGTGGTGGTGTGTTGACCCCCACACCCCGGTGGTGGTGTGTTGACCCCCACACCCCGGTGGTGGTGTGTTGACCCCCACACCCCGGTGGTGGTGTGTTGACCCCCACACCCCGGTGGTGGTGTGTTGACCCCCACACCCCGGTGGTGGTGTCCTGGTGTGTTGACCCCCACACCCCGGTGGTGATGTGTTGACCCCCACACCCCGGTGGTGGTGTCCTGGTGTGTTGACCCCCACACCCCGGTGGTGGTGTCCTGGTGTGTTGACCCCCACACCCCGGTGGTGGTGTCCTGGTGTGTTGACCCCCACACCCCGGTGGTGGTGTGTTGACCCCCACACCCCGGTGGTGGTGTGTTGACCCCCACACCCCGGTGGTGGTGTCCTGGTGTGTTGACCCCCACACCCCGGTGGTGGTGTGTTGACCCCCACACCCCGGTGGTGGTGTGTTGACCCCCACACCCCGGTGGTGGTGTCCTGGTGTGTTGACCCCCACACCCCGGTGGTGGTGTCCTGGTGTGTTGACCCCCACACCCCGGTGGTGGTGTCCTGGTGTGTTGACCCCCACACCCCGGTGGTGGTGTGTTGACCCCCACACCCCTGTGGTGGTGTCCTGGTGTGTTGACCCCCACACCCCGGTGGTGGTGTGTTGACCCCCACACCCCGGTGGTGGTGTCCTGGTGTGTTGACCCCCACACCCCGGTGGTGGTGTCCTGGTGTGTTGACCCCCACACCCCGGTGGTGGTGTCCTGGTGTGTTGACCCCCACACCCCGGTGGTGGTGTCCTGGTGTGTTGACCCCCACACCCCTGTGGTGGTGTCCTGGTGTGTTGACCCCCACACCCCGGTGGTGGTGTCCTGGTGTGTTGACCCCCACACCCCTGTGGTGGTGTCCTGGTGTGTTGACCCCCACACCCCTGTGGTGGTGTCCTGGTGTGTTGACCCCCACACCCCTGTGGTGGTGTTTTGGTGTGTTGACCCCCACACCCCGGTGGTGGTGTTTTGGTGTGTTGACCCCCACACCCCGGTGGTGGTGTCCTGGTGTGTTGACCTCCACACCCCGGTGGTGGTGTCCTGGTGTGTTGACCCCCACACCCCTGTGGTGGTGTCCTGGTGTGTTGACCCCCACACCCCTGTGGTGGTGTCCTGGTGTGTTGACCCCCACACCCCGGTGGTGCTGTCCGGGGGGGTGTCGCCCACACTCCGGGGCACACTCTTGCTGGGGAACACTTCCTCTCCTCAAAAAAATAGGAGACAGACTATCAGTGGTCCGTAATGCAAAGACATGTTGGACAATAGGGTTCTGTCCCAGTTGGTTAGCTCTCCCTCACTGATGAGTTCAACAGGTGCTTCATCAATCACTCTCACACACACAACATTCAGTAACTGACCTGGAATGATAGCCCGCAAAATGAGAGCAACAGGAATATCGGGTAAAGTGGGGCATTGAATTTTCAACTTTCTGTCAAACAGAATGCAGAGACATAGACTGTCTTTTCTCAGAGACAGGGAAAACTGTCAATTAAATAAGATCAAGCCCAAGTGCAGTGAAAAGCTCTGTACCCCAGGGCACAGTCCTTGCACCACTGCTCTTTCTCATTCTTATCTCGGATATAGACCAAAATACAAGTCACAGTTTCGTGTCATCCTTTGCTGATGATACAAAGATCAGCATCAAGATTTCCTCTGTATAAGACACTGAAACACCACAAGGCGATATTAAAAAGTTTTCGATTCAGCAACGGAAAATAAAATGATGGTGCCGAGGGGATGGGGCGGGGGAGTGAGGGGAAGGGTCGAGGGAGTGAGGGGAAGGGGCGGGGAGTGAGGGGAAGGGGCGGGGAGTGAGAGGAAGGGGCAGGGGAGTGAGGGGAAGGGTCGGGGGAGTGAGGGGAAGAGGCGGGGGAGTGAGGGGAAGGGTCGGGGGAGTGAGGGGAAGGGTCGGGGGAGTGAGGGGAAGGGGCGGGGAGTGAAGGGAAGGGTCGGGGGAGTGAGGGGAAGGGGCGGGTGAGTGAGGGGAAGGGGCGGGGAGTGAGGGGAAGGGCCGGGGGAGTGAGGGGAAGGGTCGGGGGAGTGAGGGGAAGGGGCGGGGAGTGGAGTGAAGGGGCGGGGAGTGAGGGGAAGGGGCGGGGAGTGAGGGGAAGGGTCGGGGGAGTGAGGGGAAGGGGCGGGGAGTGAGGGGAAGGGGCGGGGAGTGAGAGGAAGGGGCAGGGGAGTGAGGGGAAGGGGCGGGGAGTGAGGGGAAGGGTCGAGGGAGTGAGGGGAAAGGTCGGGGGAGTGAGGGGAAGGGTCGGGGGAGTGAGGGGAAGGGGCGGGGAGTGAGGGGAAGGGGCGGGGAGTGAGAGGAAGGGGCGGGGAGTGAGGGGAAGGGTCGGGGGAGTGAGGGGAAGGTTCGGGGGAGTGAGGGGAAGGTTCGGGGGAGTGAGGGGAAGAGTCGGGGGAGTGAGGGGAAGGGGCGGGGAGTGAGGGGAAGGGTCGGGGGAGTGAGGGGAAGGGGCGGGGAGTGAGGGGAAAGGGCAGGGGAGTGAGGGGAAAGGGCGGGGGAGTGAGGGGAAGAGGCGGGGGAGTGAGGGGAAAGGTCGGGGGAGTGAGGGGAAAGGTCGGGGGAGTGAGGGGAAGGGTCGGGGGAGTGAGGGGAAGGGGCGGGGGAGTGAGGTGAAGGGGCAAGGAGTGAGGGGAAGGGGCGGGGAGTGAGGGGAAGGGTCGGGGGAGTGAGGGGAAGGGTCGGGGGAGTGAGGGGAAGGGGCGGGGAGTGAGGGGAAGGGTCGGGAGAGTGAGGGGAAGGGGCGGGGGAGTGAGGGGGAAGGGTCGGGGGAGTGAGGGGAAGGGTCGGGAGAGTGAGGGGAAGGGGCGGGGAGTGAGGGAAAGGGTCGGGGGAGTGAGGGGAAGGGTCGGGGGAGTGAGGGGAAGGGGCGGGGGAGTGAGGGGAAGGGTCGGGGGAGTGAGGGGAAGGGGCGAGGGAGTGAGGGGAAGGGGCGTTGAGTGAGGGGAAGGGGCGTTGAGTGAGGGGAAGGGGCGGGTGAGTGAGGGGAAGGGGCGGGAGAGTGAGGGGGAGGGGCGGGTGAGTGAGGGGAAGGGGCGGGGAGTGAGGGGGAGGGGCGGGTGAGTGAGGGGAAGGGGCGGGGAGTGAGGGGAAGAGGCGGGGAGTGAGGGAAAGGGGCGGGGAGTGAGGGGGAGGGGCGGGGGAGTGAGGGGAAGGGGCGGGGAGTGAGGGAAAGGGGCGGGGAGTGAGGGAAAGGGGCGGGGAGTGAGGGGGAGGGGCGGGGAGTGAGGGGGAGGGGCGGGGAGTGAGGGGAAGGGGCGGGGGAGTGAGGGGGAGGGGCGGGGGAGTGAGGGGAAGGGGCGGAGAGTGAGGGGAAGGGGCGGGGGAGTGAGGGGGAGGAGTGCACGTGCTCCACCCCTGGAGGGTGGTGGTGATAGCTTCTCCAGACTCCGCCGCTCCCCCAAGGGTCATCCTGCAGACTCCTTGTACGCTTAGACGGGCGGTCACTGTGGCCTCCACCTGTGGGGTCACCACCTAGGGGTCACCACCTGTGGGGTCACCACCTGTGGGGTCACCACCTGAGGGGTCACCACCTAGGGGTCACCACCTAGGGGTCACCACCTGTGGGGTCACCACCTGTGTAGTCACCACCTGAGGGGTCACCACCTGAGGGGTCACCACCTGTGGGGTCACCACCTGTGTGCTCACCACCTGTGTGCTCACCACCTGTGTGGTCACCACCTGAGGGGTCACCACCTGTGTGGTCACCACCTGTGTGGTCACCACCTGAGGGGTCACCACCTGTGGGGTCACCACCTGTGGGGTCACCACCTGAGGGGTCACCACCTAGGGGTCACCACCTGTGTGGTCACCACCTGTGGGGTCACCACCTGAGGGGTCACCACCTAGGGGTCACCACCTGTGTGGTCACCACCTGTGGGGTCACCACCTGTGGTGTCACCACCTGTGGGGTCACCACCTGTGTGGTCACCACCTGAGGGGTCACCACCTGTGTGATCACCTGTGGGGTCACCACCTGTGGGGTCACCACCTGTGTGGTCACCACCTGAGGGGTCACCACCTGAGGGGTCACCACCTGTGGGGTCACCACCTGTGGGGTCATCACCTAGGGGTCACCACCTGTGGGGTCACCACCTGTGGGGTCACAACCTGTGTGGTCACCACCTAGGGGTCACCACCTGTGGGGTCACCACCTGTGGGGTCACCACCTGTGGGGTCACCACCTAGGGGTCACCACCTGTGGGGTCACTACCTGTGGGGTCACCACCTGTGTGGTCACCACCTAGGGGTCACCACCTGTGGGGTCACCACCTGTGGGGTCACCACCTGTGGGGTCACCACCTGTGGGGTCACCACCTGTGTGGTCACCACCTAGGGGTCACCACCTAGGGGTCACCACCTGTGGGGTCACCACCTGTGTGGTCACCACCTGTGGGGTCACCACCTGTGTGGTCACCACCTGTGGGGTCACCACCTAGGGGTCACCACCTGTGGGGTCACCACCTGTGGGGTCACCACCTAGGGGTCACCACCTGTGTGGTCACCACCTGTGGGGTCACCACCTAGGGGTCACCACCTAGGGGTCACCACCTGTGGGGTCACCACCTGAGGGGTCACCACCTGTGGGGTCACCACCTGTGGGGTCACCACCTGTGTGGTCACC
Source organism: Procambarus clarkii (assembly GCF_040958095.1). Taxonomy (NCBI): domain Eukaryota; kingdom Metazoa; phylum Arthropoda; class Malacostraca; order Decapoda; family Cambaridae; genus Procambarus; species Procambarus clarkii. The sequence goes on from NC_091235.1 coordinate 3,703,647, forward strand.
ACCTGTGTGGTCACCACCTGAGGGGTCACCACCTGTGTGGTCACCACCTGTGGGGTCACCACCTGTGTAGTCACCACCTGTGTAGTCACCACCTAGGGGTCACCACCTGAGGGGTCACCACCTGTGTGGTCACCACCTGTGGGGTCACCACCTGAGGGGTCACCACCTGTGTAGTCACCACCTGTGTAGTCACCACCTAGGGGTCACCACCTGAGGGGTCACCACCTGTGTAGTCACCACCTGTGTAGTCACCACCTAGGGGTCACCACCTGAGGGGTCACCACCTGTGTAGTCACCACCTGAGGGGTCACCACCTGTGTGGTCACCACCTGTGTAGTCACCACCTGTGTAGTCACCACCTGTGTGGTCACCACCTGTGTGGTCACCACCTAGGGGTCACCACCTGAGGGGTCACCACCTGAGGGGTCACCACCTGAGGGGTCACCACCTGTGTGGTCACCACCTGTGTGGTCACCACCTAGGGGTCACCACCTAGGGGTCACCACCTGAGGGGTCACCACCTGTGTAGTCACCACCTGTGTGGTCACCACCTGTGTGGTCACCACCTAGGGGTCACCACCTGAGGGGTCACCACCTGAGGGGTCACCTCCTGTGTGGTCACCACCTGTGTGGTCACCACCTAGGGGTCACCACCTGAGGGGTCACCACCTGTGTAGTCACCACCTGTGTGGTCACCACCTGTGTGGTCACCACCTAGGGGTCACCACCTGAGGGGTCACCACCTGTGTAGTCACCACCTGAGGGATCACCACCTGTGTGGTCACCACCTGTGTGGTCACCACCTGTGTGGTCACCACCTGAGGGGTCACCACCTGAGGGGTCACCACCTGTGGGGTCACCACCTGTGTAGTCACCACCTGAGGGATCACCACCTGAGGGATCACCACCTGTGTGGTCACCACCTGTGTGGTCACCACCTGTGTGGTCACCACCTGTGTGGTCACCACCTGAGGGGTCACCACCTGTGGGGTCACCACCTGTGTGGTCACCACCTGTGTGGTCACCACCTGAGGGGTCACCACCTGTGTGGTCACCACCTGTGTGGTCACCACCTGAGGGGTCACCACCTGTGTGGTCACCACCTGAGGGGTCACCACCTGAGGGGTCACCACCTGTGTGGTCACCACCTGAGGGGTCACCACCTGTGTGGTCACCACCTAGGGGTCACCACCTGAGGGGTCACCACCTGTGTGGTCACCACCTGTGTGGTCACCACCTGAGGGGTCACCACCTGTGTGGTCACCACCTGTGTGGTCACCACCTGTGTGGTCACCACCTGTGTGGTCACCACCTGCGTGGTCACCACCTGAGGGGTCACCACCTGTGTGGTCACCACCTGTGTGGTCACGACCTGAGGGGTCACCACCTGTGTGGTCACCACCTGTGTGGTCACCACCTGTGTGGTCACCACCTGTGTGGTCACCACCTGAGGGGTCACCACCTGTGTGGTCACCTGAGGGGTCACCACCTGTGTGGTCACCACCTGTGTAGTCACCACCTGAGGGGTCACCACCTGTGTGGTCACCACCTGTGTGGTCACCACCTGAGGGGTCACCACCTGTGTGGTCACCACCTGTGTGGTCACCACCTGAGGGGTCACCACCTGTGTGGTCACCACCTAGGGGTCACCACCTGAGGGGTCACCACCTGTGTGGTCACCACCTGAGGGGTCACCACCTGTGTGGTCACCACCTGAGGGGTCACCACCTGAGGGGTCACCACCTAGGGGTCACCACCTGAGGGGTCACCACCTGTGTGGTCACCACCTGAGGGGTCACCACCTGTGTGGTCACCAGCTGAGGGGTCACCACCTGACGGGTCACCACCTGAGGGGTCACCACCTGTGTGGTCACCACCTGTGTGGTCACCACCTGTGTGGTCACCACCTGAGGGGTCACCACCTGAGGGATCACAACAGGTGGTAACCCCTCAGGTTACCACCCATTTACACAAATTTCGCAAAAGCCGTCGACAAATGTGACCCTGGTGTTATTGCACATAAAATGCGTTCAAAAGGAATTACCGGAAAAATAGGCAGATGGATCTACAATTTCCTGACCAACAGAACCCAATGTGTAATAGTCAACAAAATCAAATCCAGTTCATCAACCGTGAAGAGCTCAGTCCCCCAGGGTATTGTGCTTGCTCCAGTACTTTTTCTCATCCTCATATCGGACATAGACAAGAACACAACCTATAGCACTCTATCATCCTTTGCAGATGACACTAGGATCTTCATGAGAGTTGGCAACATAGAGGACACGGCAAACCTCCAATCAGATGTAGATCAGGTCTTTCTATGGGCTACAGAAAATAATATGGTGTTTAACGAAGATAAGTTTCAGCTCATGCGCTACGGAAAAAATGAAAATATAAAAACGGAAACCACGTACAAAACTCAGTCAAATCATAACATATAACGAAAAAGCAATGTAAAAGATGTGGGTGTACTCATGTCGGAAGACCTTACCTTTAAAGAACACAATAAAGTAGCCGTCACAACTGCAAGAAAAATGACAGGTTGGATAACAAGAACCTTTCACACTAGAGACGCTATACCGATGATGATACTTTTCAAAACGCTTGTGCTCTCTAGAGTGGAGTACTGCTGCACAATGACAGCCCCTTTCAAAGCTGGAGAAATTGCTGACCTGGAGAGCGTGCAGAGATCCTTTACTGCTAGAATCCACTCAGTAAAATATCTAAACTACTGGGACCGACTGAAGAGCCTATATCTGTATTCTCTTGAGCGCAGGCGGGAGTGATACATAATAATTTACACGTGGAAAACATTAGTGGGACTGCACACAGAAATAACATCACCTGCACACAGAAATAACATCACATGAGACCAGGAGGCATGACAGGATGTGCAGAATACCCCCGTTGAAGAGCAGAGGTGCAACAGGTACTCTGAGAAAGAACTACCAACATCAGAGGCCCGAGACTGTTCAACACGCTTCCACTACACATAAGGGGCATAACTGGCCGACCCCTCACAATGTTCAAGAGAGAACTGGATAAACACCTCCAAAGGATACCTGATCAACCAGGCTGTGATTCATACGTCAGGCTGTGAGCAGTCGCGTCCAACAGCCTGGTTGACCAGACGACCAACCTGGGCCGCTAAGCCGTTGATCCCCGGACCTCCACAAGATTACCTACCTTACCTAACTACAGCCACAAAGGTAGCCAGACCCCGACACTAGTCTCTGGGGCCTCGTCTTGCAGCCCGCCCTCCTAATACCACGTCGCATTTTGACGTATTCTTTACTTCTTTACCTAAGACTCCCATACTCGACAGTGGAAGCGGCTCGCGAAATTGACATGTCCCGTTTTCTGTCCGTGGACAGGTTAAGATAAGGAAGGCACTTTAGTACGACAGTTTCGCGACGTTGGGGACGCTGGCGAGGACGGGCTGCATCTTGTGTGCCAGTAAACAGCTGGGTTGGTTGTGAGTCCCTGGAGAAGAGGAGAGCATGCGAGCATGGTGGCTGCGGCCCAGCAGCCACCTTCGTGTACATTACCAAGCAGTAACTTGAGAGGGAAAGATATCACGATTGGTGGATCATCTTCCTGAGAGAAGGTGGCGCCAGAGTGAGTGTGTTGACATAGCTTGATGTTGTCAGTGTGAGCACGTGTCCAGAGTGCTGGGCTTCTCTTCCAAGAAGCCAAGCACTCTTTTTCTGCGTAGCCTTCCCGGTTTGGTGCCTTCTTTTGATAATTACTTACCTTCCCAGTCATCACAGTCTGGCCACCCACAGGTAACTCTCAACATCACAGTCTGGCCACCCACAGGTAACTCAACCATCACAGTCTGGCCACCCACAGGTAACTCTCAACATCACAGTCTGGCCACCCACAGGTAACTCTCAACATCACAGTCTGGCCACCCACAGGTAACTCTCAACATCACAGTCTGGCCACCCACAGGTAACTCTCAACATCACAGTCTGGCCACCCACAGGTAACTCTCAACATCAGTCTGGCCACACACAGGTAACTCTCAACATCACAGTCTGGCCACACACAGGTAATTCTCAACATCACAGTCTGCCCACACACAGGTAACTCTCAACATCACAGTCTGGCCACACACAGGTAACTCTCAACATCACAGTCTGCCCACACACAGGTAACTCAACATCACAGTCTGGCCACCCACAGGTAACTCAACATCACAGTCTGCCCACACACAGGTAACTCTCAACATCACAGTCTGGCCACACACAGGTAACTCTCAACATCACAGTCTGGCCACACACAGGTAACTCTCAACATCACAGTCTGGCCACACACAGGTAACTCTCAACATCACAGTCTGGCCACACACAGGTAACTCTCAACATCACAGTCTGGCCACACACAGGTAACTCTCAACATCACAGTCTGCCCACACACAGGTAACTCTCAACATCACAGTCTGCCCACACACAGGTAACTCTCAACATCACAGTCTGGCCACCCACAGGTAACTCTCAACATCACAGTCTGGCCACACACAGGTAACTCTCAACATCACAGTCTGGCCACCCACAGGTAACTCAACCATCACAGTCTGGCCACACACAGGTAACTCTCAACATCACAGTCTGGCCACACACAGGTAACTCTCAACATCACAGTCTGGCCATACGCAAAATCACATACGCAAAATCACATACGTAAATACGCAAAAACAAAATCCAAAACCTCGACCAGTATTGGACCGTTAATTACAACTGAAGGTACGTACACAGAGGACAACAAAGAGATTAGTGAAATTCTAAGAATCCAGTATGAGGCTATGTTTAGCACACCAATAAACAACATGAAAGTTGATGACCCAGACAGCTTCTTTATGAATGACATTCAAGCTGCAGATAATATAACGGATATTACCACAAACTCGGAAGACTTTGAAAGAGAAATTGATAATATGCCTATGCACTCAGCTCCTGGGCCTGACTCATGGAATTCAATATTCATAAAGAAATGTAAAGTACCAGTAGCGAGAGCACTCAGCGTAATATGGAGAAAGAGCCTGGATACAGGGGAGATACCAGCAGCACTTAAATCTGCAGATATAGCTCCGTTGCACAAGGGGGGGAGTAAAGCCTTGGCAAAAAATTATAGGCCAGTTGCACTAACATCACACATAATAAAAGTGTTTGAAAGAGTAATTAGAAATCAAATTTCTAGTTTTATGGAAAACAATGAATTGCACAATCCAGGACAACATGGATTTAGAGCGGGAAGATCCTGTCTGTCACAGTTACTCAACCACTATGACAAAATCACAGAAGCCCTAGAAGAAAAGCAAAATGCAGATGTTGTATACACAGACTTTGCAAAGGCGTTCGACAAATGTGACCATGGGGTGATAGCTCACAAAATGAGGTCAATGGGAATAACTGGAAAAGTAGGACGCTGGATACTCAATTTCCTGTCGAACAGAACACAAAGAGTAACAGTCAATCAGATAAAATCGAGTCCAAGCGATGTTAAAAGCTCTGTACCTCAAGGTACAGTCCTTGCACCGCTACTGTTCCTTATTCTCATATCTGATATAGACAAAAATACACGCCACAGCTTCGTGTCGTCCTTTGCAGATGACACAAAAATCAGCATGAAAATTACCTCTGCTGAAGACATTGAAAAACTACAAGCAGATGTCAACAAAGTTTTTGATTGGGCAGCAGAAAATAACATGATGTTTAACAGTGATAAATTTCAGGTACTCAGGTACGGCAAAAATGAGGATCTGAAACATAATACAGGGTACAAAACACAATCGAATCTTCCCATAGTAGGAAAACAGCATGTCAAGGATTTGGGAATAATGATGTCCGACGATCTAACGTTTAGGGAGCATAACCAAGCAAATATCGCGTCAGCCAGAAAAATGATCGGATGGATTACGAGAACTTTCAAATCCAGGGATCCCATCACAATGGTTGTACTCTTCAAGTCACTTGTGCTGTCCCGTCTCGAGTACTGCTCAGTACTCACTTCCCCCTTCAGAGCAGGAGAGATTGCTGAAATAGAGGGAATACAGAGAACATATACGGCACGCATAGACGAGATAAAACACCTAAATTATTGGGATCGTCTCAAAGCTCTCCAAATGTACTCTCTAGAAAGGAGACGAGAGAGATACCAAATAATATACACCTGGAAAATACTGGAGGGTCAGGTCCCAAATCTACACAGTAAAATAACAACGTACTGGAGTGAACGATATGGAAGAAAATGCAAGATTGAACCTGTGAAGAGTAGAGGTGCCATAGGCACAATCAGAGAGCACTGTATAAACATCAGGGGTCCGCGGTTGTTCAACGTCCTCCCAGCGAGCATAAGAAATATTGCCGGAACAACCGTGGACATCTTCAAGAGAAAACTGGACGGTTTTCTAAGAGAAGTTCCGGATCAGCCGGGCTGTGGTGGGTACGTGGCCCTGCGGGCCGCTCCAAGCAACAGCCTGGTGGACCAAACTCTCACAAGTCGAGCCTGGCCTCGGGCCGGGCTTGGGGAGTAGAAGAACTCCCAGAACCCCATCAACCAGGTATCAACCAGGTCACACACAGGTAACAGTCTCAACATCACAGTCTGGCCACACACAGGTAACTCTCAACATCACAGTCTGGCCACACACAGGTAACTCTCAACATCACAGTCTGGCCACACACAGGTAACTCTCAACATCACAGTCTGGCCACCCACAGGTAACTCAACCATTACAGTCTGACCACACACAGGTAACTCAACCATCACAGTCTGGCCACACACAGGTAACTCTCAACATCAGTGTCTGGCCACACACAGGTAACTCAACCATCACAGTCTGGCCACACACAGGTAACTCAACCATCACAGTCTGGCCACACACAGGTAACTCAACCATCACAGTCTGGCCACACACAGGTAACTCTCAACATCACAGTCTGGCCACCCACAGGTAACTCAACATCACAGTCTGGCCACCCACAGGTAACTCAACCATCACAGTCTGGCCACACACAGGTAACTCAACCATTACAGTCTGACCACACACAGGTAACTCAACCATCACAGTCTGGCCACCCACAGGTAACTCAACCATCACAGTCTGGCCACACACAGGTAACTCAACCATCACAGTCTGGCCACACACAGGTAACTCTCAACATCACAGTCTGGCCACACACAGGTAACTCTCAACATCACAGTCTGGCCACCCACAGGTAACTCTCAACATCACTGTCTGGCCACACACAGGTAACTCAACCATCACAGTCTGGCCACCCACAGGTAACTCTCAACATCACAGTCTGGCCACCCACAGGTAACTCAACCATCACAGTCTGGCCACCCACAGGTAACTCTCAACATCACAGTCTGGCCACCCACAGGTAACTCAACCATCACAGCCTGGCCACCCACAGGTAACTCTCAACATCACAGTCTGGCCACCCACAGGTAACTCAACCATCATAGTCTGGCCACCCACAGGTAACTCTCAACATCACAGTCTGGCCACCCACAGGTAACTCTCAACATCACAGTCTGGCCACACACAGGTAACTCAACCATCACAGTCTGGCCACCCACAGTAACTCTCAACATCACAGTCTGGCCACCCACAAGTAACTCAACCATCACAGTCTGGCCACCCACAGGTAACTCTCAACATCACAGTCTGGCCACCCACAGGTAACTCTCAGCATCACAGTCTGGCAACACACAGGTAACTCTCAACATCACAGTCTGGCCACCCACAGGTAACTCAACCATCACAGTCTGGCCACACACAGGTAACTCTCAACATCACAGTCTGGCCACCCACAGGTAACTCAACCATCACAGTCTGGCCACACACAGGTAACTCTCAACATCACAGTCTGGGCACCCACAGGTAACTCAACCATCACAGTCTGGCCACACACAGGTAACTCAACATCACTGTCTGGCCTACCTACCTTGAGGCTACCTTGAGGTGCTTCCGGGGCTTAGTGTCCCCGCGGCCCGGTCGTCGACCAGGCCTCCTGGTTGCTGGACTGATCAACCAGGCTGTTAGACGCGGCTGCTCGCAGCCTGACGTATGAGTCACAGCCTGGTTGATCAGGTATCCTTTGGAGGTGCTTATCCAGTTCTCTCTTGAACACTGTGAGGGGTTTGCCAGTTATGCCCCTTATGTGTAGTGGAAGCGTGTTGAACAGTCTCGGGCCTCTGATGTTGATAGAGTTCTCTCTCAGAGTACCAGTTGCACCTCTGCTTTTCAACGGGGGTATTCTGCACATCCTGCCATGTCTTCTGGTCTCATGTGATGTTATTTCTGTGTGCAGGTTTGGGACCAGCCCCTCAATTATTTTCCACGTGTAAATTATTATGTATCTCTCCCGCCTGCGCTCAAGGGAGTACAGATTTAGGCTCTTTAGTCGGTCCCAGTAATTTAGATGTTTTACTGAGTGGATTCTAGCAGTAAAGGATCTCTGCACGCTCTCTAGGTCAGCAATTTCTCCAGCTTTGAAAGGGGCTGTCATTGTGCAGCAGTACTCCACTCTAGAGAGCACAAGCGTTTTGAAAAGTATCATCATCGGTATAGCATCTCTAGTGTGAAAAGTTCTTGTTATCCAACCTGTCATTTTTCTTGCAGTTGCGACGGCTACTTTATTGTGTTCTTTAAAGGTAAGGTCTTCCGACATGAGTACACCCAGGTCCTTTACATTGCCTTTTCGTTCTATGTTATGATTTGCCTGCGTTTTGTACGTGGTTTCTGTTTTTATATTTTCAATGTTTCCGTAGCGCATGAGCTGAAACTTATCCTCGTTGAATACCATATTATTTTCTGTAGCCCATAGAAAGACCTGATCTACATCTGATTGGAGGTTTGCCGTGTCCTCTATGTTGCCAACTCTCATGAAAATCCTAGTGTCATCTGCAAAGGATGATACAGTGCTATAGGTTTTGTTCTGGTCTATGTCCGATATGAGGATGAGAAAAAGTACTGGAGCAAGCACAGTACCCTGGGGGACTGAGCTCTTCACGGTTGATGGGCTGGATTTTAGTTTGTTGACTATTACACATTGGGTTCTGTCAGTCAGGAAATTGTAGATCCATCTGCCTATTTTCCCGGTAATTCCTTTTGAACGCATTTTATGTGCAATAACACCATGGTCACATTTATCAAAAGCTTTTGCGAAATCTGTGTAAATTACATCAGCGTTTTGTTTGTCTTCCATAGCATCTAATGCCATATCATAGTGGTCCAGCAACTGCGACAGGCAAGAGCGCCCTGTTCTGAAACCATGTTGTCCGGGGTTATGGAGATGCTGTGATTCCATGTATTTTGTGATCTTACTTCTTAGCACTCTCTCAAAAATTTTTATGATGTGCGATGTTAGTGCTATCGGTCTGTAATTTTTTGCCTCTGCCTTATTTCCTCCTTTATGGAGTGGTGCTATCTCTGCTGTTTTTAGTATGTCAGGGATAACGCCAGTATCTAGGCTTTGTCTCCACAGAATGTGAAAGGCCTGCGATAGTGGTTTTTTACAGTTCTTGATGAATATGGAGTTCCAAGAATCCGGGCCTGGTGCAGAGTGCATAGGCATACTGTTTATGGCTTCTTCAAAATCTAGTGGGGATAGGGCGACGTCTGATATGTGACTTGATGTTGGTATCATATCCATGAAAAATTCATTTGGGTTATCAATCTTTAGTGCATTTAATGGCTCACTGAAAACAGAGTCGTACTGCTTCCTCAGTAACTCGCTCATTTCTTTGTTGTCATCTGTGAAAGTTCCATCTCCCTTTCGCAGGGGCCCGATACTAGATGTGGTTTTTGATCTTGATTTTGCATAGGAGAAAAAATATTTCGGATTTCTCTCTATTTCACTGATGGCCTTTTGCTCTCTTTGCCTCTCCTGGGTTTTGTATGATTCTTGTAGCTTGAGTTCAATTGTTTCTATTTCTCTACCTAACCTTCTTCGCCGTTCTTGAGATAGGGTGCGACTCTCAAGTTGTTCCGCGATTCGTTTTCTTCGCCTATATAGGGAACGACGTTCCCGTTCCAATCTGCATCTCTTTCTCTTTTTTCTTAGGGATATGCGGTTTGAACATATTTCTAGTGCTACTGAGCTTATTTTTTCCAGGCACTGGTTCAGGTTTGCATTTCCTAGCTGTTCTTCCCAGTTTATTTCTGTGAAGTCCTGGTTTATTTGCTCCCAGTTTATCCGTTTATTATTGAAGTTGAATTTGCTGAAATCTCCTCCACCGGGAATCTGGACTGGTTTTGAAGGTCCATTTCCCATGGTTGTCAGAACTTCAATTAAGTTGTGATCTGAGTAACAGGTATTTGTAATCATTATGTTCCCGATCAACTCATCATTATTAGTGAAAATGAGGTCCAGCGTGTTCTCCTTCCTAGTTGGTTCTACTATTTGCTGGTTTAAGGCAAACCTATCGCACATCCGTAGCAGGTCATTTGCATGTGCCTGCTCATTTAGGCTACTTCCTGGTATTCTTTCTGATATTACTGTATTAGCCAGGTGCTTCCATTTCAGGTGCCGTAGGTTGAAGTCCCCAAGCAGGATGATGTTCGGAGCTGGATTTGTGAGGTTTTTCAAGCAGTGCTCTATTTTCATTAGTTGGTCTTTAAACTGCTGAGGGTTTGCCTCCGGTGACTTATATACAAGGACAACAACTACATTTAGGATCTCTATTTTGACTATCAGCACTTCCACCATATCATTTGAGGTGTTTAGCAGCTCAGTACAGATGAGTGTGTCTTTGATGTAGAGGCTGACCCCACCCTGAAGCCGGTGTTTCCTATCACATCTGAAGAGATTGTATTCTGGGATCCATATTTCACCATCAAGGTAGTCCTTTGTGTGAGTTTCCGTTAGGGCTGCAAACACTGCATTTGCCTCATGAAGGAGACCATCTATAAAATGAACTTTGTTGGATTTGCGTGTTTTTATACCCTGGATGTTGGCAAATATAAATGATGTTATCGTGTTAGTGGAAGTGCTGGATGCTTTAATTGGTGTTAATATCTGAGGCTCTGGTAAGGAGGCCACTGTGTTTGCGTCCTCTCTAGCATTTGACCGAGTTGGTGGTAGAGTCTGGTCATTTTTAGCCATTCTTCTCCTCCTCCTCTTGCTAAAAAATTATCCCGGTTGATGGAGTAGTGGCTGTTTTCATAGTGGTAGTCTGTCGGTTTTATTCGCCTGGTACCTCTTATATGAAAAGCTGGGCATTCAGCATTGAAGCACTCTTTCCTGTCCAAAGAGTTCTTGCAAATTTCTGGGTGAAAGAATTCACAGCTTTTGGTACATTTACCTGTATTGAGGAGGTTTCTGCACTTTCTAGGGTGATTGTGTGTACATGTTCCATTTATTCTTCCCGATTCCCCATGCTTACAGGTAGCCCATCTGTAATACCAACAGATTTTGGGGCCTTGTTTTGTTTGTTTCCCTCTGCCAGGGACCGCACTCTGCTGCGGCGCCCCCGACACTGTGCCCTGTTCCGGTGCCTGTGACACTGTGCCCTGCTCCGGTGCCTGTGACACCGCGCTCTGCTCCGGTGCCTGTGACACCGCGCTCTGCTCCGGTGCCTGTGACACCACGCTCTGCTCCGGTGCCTGTGACACCACGCTCTGCTCCGGGGCCTGTGACACCACGCTCTGCTCCGGTGCCTGTGACACGGTGCCCTGCTCCGGTGCCTGTGACACGGTGCCCTGCTCCGGTGCCTGTGACACCGCGCTCTGCTCCGGTGCCTGTGACACCGCGCTCTGCACCGGTGCCTGTGACACCGCGCTCTGCACCGGTGCCTGTGACACCGCGCACTGCTCAGGGCCACACACAGGTAACTCATCCATCACAGTCTGGCCACCCACAGGTAACTCAACCATCACAGTCTGGCCACCCACAGGTAACTCTCAACATCACAGTCTGGCCACACACAGGTAACTCAACATCACAGTCTGGCCACACACAGGTAACTCATCCATCACAGTCTGGCCACCCACAGGTAACTCAACCATCACAGTCTGGCCACCCACAGGTAACTCTCAACATCACAGTCTGGCCACCCACAGGTAACTCTCAACATCACAGTCTGGCCACTCACAGGTAACTCTCAACATCACAGTCTGGCCACACACAGGTAACTCTCAACATCACAGTCTGGCCACCCACAGGTAACTCTCAACATCACAGTCTGGCCACACACAGGTAACTCAACCATCACAGTCTGGCCACCCACAGGTAACTCAACCATCACAGTCTGGCCACCCACAGGTAACTCTCAACATCACAGTCTGGCTACCCACAGGTAACTCATCCATCACAGTCTGGCCACCCACAGGTAACTCAACCATCACAGTCTGGCCACCCACAGGTAACTCTCAACATCACAGTCTTGCCACCCACAGGTAACTCATCCATCACAGTCTGGCCACCCACAGGTAACTCAACCATCACAGTCTGGCCACCCACAGGTAACTCTCAACATCACAGTCTGGCCACCCACAGGTAACTCTCATCATCACAGTCTGGCCACACACAGGTAACTCAACCATCACAGTCTGGCCACCCACAGGTAACTCAATCATCACAGTCTGGCCACCCACAGGTAACTCAATCATCACAGTCTGGCCACCCACAGGTAACTCAACCATCACAGTCTGGCCACCCACAGGTAACTCTCAACATCACAGTCTGGCCACCCACAGGTAACTCAATCATCACAGTCTGGCCACCCACAGGTAACTCATCCATCACAGTCTGGCCACCCACAGGTAACTCATCACATCACAGTCTGGCCACCCACAGGTAACTCTCAACATCACAGTCTGGCCACCCACAGGTAACTCAATCCATCACAGTCTGGCCACCCACAGGTAACTCAACATCACAGTCTGGCCACCCACAGGTAACTCAACATCACAGTCTGGCCACCCACAGGTAACTCAACATCACAGTCTGGCCACCCACAGGTAACTCTCAACATCACAGTCTGGCCACCCACAGGTAACTCTCAACATCACAGTCTGGCCACACACAGGTAACTCAACCATCACAATCTGGCCACCCACAGGAAACTCTCAACATCACAGTCTGGCCACCCACAGGTAACTCTCAACATCACAGTCTGGCCACCCACAGGTAACTCTCAACATCACAGTCTGGCCACTCACAGGTAACTCTCAACATCACAGTCTGGCCACACACAGGTAACTCTCAACATCACAGTCTGGCCACCCACAGGTAACTCTCAACATCACAGTCTGGCCACACACAGGTAACTCAACCATCACAGTCTGGCCACCCACAGGTAACTCAACCATCACAGTCTGGCCACCCACAGGTAACTCTCAACATCACAGTCTGGCCACCCACAGGTAACTCATCCATCACAGTCTGGCCACCCACAGGTAACTCAACCATCACAGTCTGGCCACCCACAGGTAACTCTCAACATCACAGTCTTGCCACCCACAGGTAACTCATCCATCACAGTCTGGCCACCCACAGGTAACTCAACCATCACAGTCTGGCCACCCACAGGTAACTCTCAACATCACAGTCTGGCCACCCACAGGTAACTCTCATCATCACAGTCTGGCCACACACAGGTAACTCAACCATCACAGTCTGGCCACCCACAGGTAACTCTCAACATCACAGTCTGGCCACCCACAGGTAACTCTCAACATCACAGTCTGGCCACACACAGGTAACTCAACCATCACAGTCTGGCCACCCACAGGTAACTCAACCATCACAGTCTGGCCACCCACAGGTAACTCTCAACATCACAGTCTGGCCACCCACAGGTAACTCATCCATCACAGTCTGGCCACCCACAGGTAACTCTCAACATCACAGTCTGGCCACCCACAGGTAACTCATCCATCACAGTCTGGCCACCCACAGGTAACTCTCAACATCACAGTCTGGCCACCCACAGGTAACTCATCCATCACAGTCTGGCCACACACAGGTAACTCAACCATCACAGTCTGGCCACCCACAGGTAACTCTCAACATCACTGGCCACACACAGGTAACTCAACCATCACAGTCTGGCCACACACAGGTAACTCTCAACATCACTGTCTGGCCACCCACAGGTAACTCAACCATCACAGTCTGGCCACACACAGGTAACTGTCAACATCACAGTCTGGCCACCCACAGGTAACTCAACATCACAGTCTGGCCACACACAGGTAACTCAACCATCACAGCCTGGCCACACACAGGTAACTCAACCATCACAGTCTGGCCACACACAGGTAACTCAACATCACAGTCTGGCCACACACAGGTAACTCAACCATCACAGTCTGGCCACACACAGGTAACTCTCAACATCACAGTCTGGCCACACACAGGTAACTCAACCATCACAGTCTGGCCACCCACAGGTAACTCTTAACATCACAGTCTGGCCACCCACAGGTAACTCAACCATCACAGTCTGGCCACACACAGGTAACTGTCAACATCACAGTCTGGCCACCCACAGGTAACTCAACCATCACAGTCTGGCCACACACAGGTAACTCTCAACATCACAGTCTGGCCACACACAGGTAACTCTCAACATCACTGTCTGGCCACACACAGGTAACTCAACCATCACAGTCTGGCCACCCACAGGTAACTCTTAACATCACAGTCTGGCCACCCACAGGTAACTCAACCATCACAGTCTGGCCACACACAGGTAACTGTCAACATCACAGTCTGGCCACACACAGGTAACTCTCAACATCACAGTCTGGCCACCCACAGGTAACTCTCAACATCACAGTCTGGCCACCCACAGGTAACTCTCAACATCACAGTCTGGCTACACACAGGTAACTCTCAACATCACAGTCTGGCCACACACAGGTAACTCAACCATCACAGTCTGGTCACACACAGGTAACTCAACCATCACAGTCTGGCCACCCAAAGGTAACTCAACATCACAGTCTGGCCACCCACAGGTAACTCTCAACATCACAGTCTGGCCACCCACAGGTAACTCAATCATCACAGTCTGGCCACCCACAGGTAACTCATCCATCACAGTCTGGCCACCCACAGGTAACTCATCCATCACAGTCTGGCCACCCACAGGTAACTCTCAACATCACAGTCTGGCCACCCACAGGTAACTCAACATCACTGTCTGGCCACCCACAGGTAACTCATCCATCACAGTCTGGCCACCCACAGGTAACTCTCAACATCACAGTCTGGCCACACACAGGTAACTCAACCATCACAGTCTGGCCACACACAGGTAACTCTCAACATCACAGTCTGGCCACACACAGGTAACTCAACCATCACAGTCTGGCCACACACAGGTAACTCAACCATCACAGTCTGGCCACCCACAGGTAACTCTCAACATCACAGTCTGGCCACCCACAGGTAACTCAACATCACAGTCTGGCCACACACAGGTAACTCTCAACATCACAGTCTGGCCACACACAGGTAACTCTCAACATCACAGTCTGGCCACACACAGGTAACTCTCAACATCACAGTCTGGCCACCCACAGGTAACTCAACCATCACAGTCTGGCCACCCACAGGTAACTCATCCATCACAGTCTGGCCACCCACAGGTAACTCAACCATCACAGTCTGGCCACCCACAGGTAACTCTCAACATCACAGTCTGGCCACCCACAGGTAACTCAACCATCACAGTCTGGCCACCCACAGGTAACTCAACCATCACAGTCTGGCCACCCACAGGTAACTCAACCATCACAGTCTGGCCACCCACAGGTAACTCAACCATCACAGCCTGGCCACCCACAGGTAACTCAACCATCACAGCCTGGCCACCCACAGGTAACTCAACCATCACAGTCTGGCCACCCACAGGTAACTCAACCATCACAGTTTGGCCACCCACAGGTAACTCTCACCATCACAGTCTGGCCACCCACAGGTAACTCAACCATCACAGTCTGGCCACCCACAGGTAACTCAACATCACAGTCTGGCCACCCACAGGTAACTCAATCATCACAGTCTGGCCACCCACAGGTAACTCAATCATCACAGTCTGGCCACCCACAGGTAACTCAACCATCACAGTCTGGCCACCCACAGGTAACTCTCAACATCACAGTCTGGCCACCCACAGGTAACTCAATCATCACAGTCTGGCCACCCACAGGTAACTCATCCATCACAGTCTGGCCACCCACAGGTAACTCATCCATCACAGTCTGGCCACCCACAGGTAACTCTCAACATCACAGTCTGGCCACCCACAGGTAACTCAACCATCACAGTCTGGCCACCCACAGGTAACTCTCAACATCACTGTCTGGCCACCCACAGGTAACTCACAACATCACTGTCTGGCCACCCACAGGTAACTCATCCATCACTGTCTGGCCACCCACAGGTAACTCATCCATCACAGTCTGGCCACCCACAGGTAACTCAACCATCACAGTCTGGCCACCCACAGGTAACTCTCAACATCACTGTCTGGCCACCCACAGGTAACTCATCCATCACAGTCTGGCCACCCACAGGTAACTCACCCATCACAGTCTGGCCACCCACAGGTAACTCTCAACATCACTGTCTGGCCACCCACAGGTAACTCATCCATCACAGTCTGGCCACCCACAGGTAACTCATCCATCACAGTCTGGCCACCCACAGGTAACTCATCCATCACAGTCTGGCCACACACAGGTAACTCTCAACATCACAGTCTGGCCACCCACAGGTAACTCTCAACATCACAGTCTGGCCACCCACAGGTAACTCTCAACATCACAGTCTGGCTACACACAGGTAACTCTCAACATCACAGTCTGGCCACACACAGGTAACTCAACCATCACAGTCTGGTCACACACAGGTAACTCAACCATCACAGTCTGGCCACCCAAAGGTAACTCAACATCACAGTCTGGCCACCCACAGGTAACTCTCAACATCACAGTCTGGCCACCCACAGGTAACTCAATCATCACAGTCTGGCCACCCACAGGTAACTCATCCATCACAGTCTGGCCACCCACAGGTAACTCATCCATCACAGTCTGGCCACCCACAGGTAACTCTCAACATCACAGTCTGGCCACCCACAGGTAACTCAACATCACTGTCTGGCCACCCACAGGTAACTCATCCATCACAGTCTGGCCACCCACAGGTAACTCTCAACATCACAGTCTGGCCACACACAGGTAACTCAACCATCACAGTCTGGCCACACACAGGTAACTCTCAACATCACAGTCTGGCCACACACAGGTAACTCAACCATCACAGTCTGGCCACACACAGGTAACTCAACCATCACAGTCTGGCCACCCACAGGTAACTCTCAACATCACAGTCTGGCCACCCACAGGTAACTCTCAACATCACAGTCTGGCCACACACAGGTAACTCTCAACATCACAGTCTGGCCACCCACAGGTAACTCTCAACATCACAGTCTGGCCACACACAGGTAACTCAACCATCACAGTCTGGCCACACACAGGTAACTCTCAACATCACAGTCTGGCCACCCACAGGTAACTCAACCATCACAGTCTGGCCACCCACAGGTAACTCATCCATCACAGTCTGGCCACCCACAGGTAACTCAACCATCACAGTCTGGCCACCCACAGGTAACTCTCAACATCACAGTCTGGCCACCCACAGGTAACTCAACCATCACAGTCTGGCCACCCACAGGTAACTCAACCATCACAGTCTGGCCACCCACAGGTAACTCAACCATCACAGTCTGGCCACCCACAGGTAACTCAACCATCACAGCCTGGCCACCCACAGGTAACTCAACCATCACAGCCTGGCCACCCACAGGTAACTCAACCATCACAGTCTGGCCACCCACAGGTAACTCAACCATCACAGTTTGGCCACCCACAGGTAACTCTCACCATCACAGTCTGGCCACCCACAGGTAACTCAACCATCACAGTCTGGCCACCCACAGGTAACTCAACATCACAGTCTGGCCACCCACAGGTAACTCAATCATCACAGTCTGGCCACCCACAGGTAACTCAATCATCACAGTCTGGCCACCCACAGGTAACTCAACCATCACAGTCTGGCCACCCACAGGTAACTCTCAACATCACAGTCTGGCCACCCACAGGTAACTCAATCATCACAGTCTGGCCACCCACAGGTAACTCATCCATCACAGTCTGGCCACCCACAGGTAACTCATCCATCACAGTCTGGCCACCCACAGGTAACTCTCAACATCACAGTCTGGCCACCCACAGGTAACTCAACCATCACAGTCTGGCCACCCACAGGTAACTCTCAACATCACTGTCTGGCCACCCACAGGTAACTCACAACATCACTGTCTGGCCACCCACAGGTAACTCATCCATCACTGTCTGGCCACCCACAGGTAACTCATCCATCACAGTCTGGCCACCCACAGGTAACTCAACCATCACAGTCTGGCCACCCACAGGTAACTCTCAACATCACTGTCTGGCCACCCACAGGTAACTCATCCATCACAGTCTGGCCACCCACAGGTAACTCACCCATCACAGTCTGGCCACCCACAGGTAACTCTCAACATCACTGTCTGGCCACCCACAGGTAACTCATCCATCACAGTCTGGCCACCCACAGGTAACTCATCCATCACAGTCTGGCCACCCACAGGTAACTCATCCATCACAGTCTGGCCACACACAGGTAACTCTCAACATCACAGTCTGGCCACCCACAGGTAACTCAATCATCACAGTCTGGCCACCCACAGGTAACTCAATCATCACAGTCTGGCCACCCACAGGTAACTCTCAACATCACAGTCTGGCCACCCACAGGTAACTCTCAACATCACAGTCTGGCCACCCACAGGTAACTCAACCATCACAGTCTGGCCACCCACAGGTAACTCTCAACATCACTGTCTGGCCACCCACAGGTAACTCATCCATCACAGTCTGGCCACCCACAGGTAACTCAACCATCACAGTCTGGCCACCCACAGGTAACTCAACATCACTGTCTGGCCACCCACAGGTAACTCTCAACATCACTGTCTGGCCACCCACAGGTAACTCTCAACATCACTGTCTGGCCACCCACAGGTAACTCATCCATCACAGTCTGGCCACCCACAGGTAACTCAAACATCACAGTCTGGCCACCCACAGGTAACTCTCAACATCACTGTCTGGCCACCCACAGGTAACTCAACCATCACAACCTGGCCACCCACAGGTAACTCAACCATCACAGTCTGGCCACCCACAGGTAACTCATCCATCACAGTCTGGCCACCCACAGGTAACTCAACCATCACAGTCTGGCCACCCACAGGTAACTCATCCATCACAGTCTGGCCACCCACAGGTAACTCTCAACATCACTGTCTGGCCACCCACAGGTAACTCAACCATCACAGCCTGGCCACCCACAGGTAACTCAACCATCACAGTCTGGCCACCCACAGGTAACTCAACCATCACAGTCTGGCCACCCACAGGTAACTCTCAACATCACTGTCTGGCCACCCACAGGTAACTCACAACATCACTGTCTGGCCACCCACAGGTAACTCATCCATCACTGTCTGGCCACCCACAGGTAACTCATCCATCACAGTCTGGCCACCCACAGGTAACTCTCAACATCACAGTCTGGCCACCCACAGGTAACTCTCAACATCACAGTCTGGCCACCCACAGGTAACTCTCAACATCACAGTCTGGCCACCCACATGTAACTCTCAACATCACAGTCTGGCCACCCACAGGTAACTCATCCATCACAGTCTGGCCACCCACAGGTAACTCAATCATCACAGTCTGGCCACCCACAGGTAACTCTCAACATCACAGTCTGGCCACCCACAGGTAACTCTCAACATCACAGTCTGGCCACCCACAGGTAACTCAACCATCACAGCCTGGCCACCCACAGGTAACTCAACCATCACAGCCTGGCCACCCACAGGTAACTCAACCATCATAGCCTGGCCACCCACAGGTAACTCAACCATCACAGCCTGGCCACCCACAGGTAACTCAACCATCACAGCCTGGTCACCCACAACACCGAAAGTTTGAGAGTAGTATTTACCGTTGAAAGAGAATGAGTTAGTCAACACAGAGTCTGATGAGTTTGAGGAAGACGTCAGTGAGAAGCGGGAGAGGAAGAAGGCCCTCAGACGCCTTCTGTCTAAGGAAAGAGAGAACGTCATCAAGGGAGAAACATTAGTAAACAGAGTCGACACAAGACTAAGCATCTTGCAGGGGGGCCGCAGGCTCAGTCTTTCTATGAAGTCTTGAGAGTGACGAAGGTGGGCAGGAGAAAAAGTGCCAAGGTAAAGTTTTAGCTAGCCAGAAGGCAAGAGGATAGCTAACAGAGCCCCTTGAAGAAGTGATAGGATAGCTAACAGAGCCCCTTGAAGAAGTGATAGGATAGCTAACAGAGCCCCTTGAAGAAGTGATAGGATAGCTAACAGAGCCCCTTGAAGAAGTGATAGGATGAATAGGACCACCAGGTTTATGAGCCTTAGACCATAGAAATAAGGACGGGAAGGCCAGATGACACGGGAACGTTTAATAAGATCGAAGTCAGGAGGACAAAGAATGAAGAGCTGTCTTAGTTTGCGGTTGAAGGAAGTTTTCAGGCGATCCAAAAGGTTAGAAGTCAGGGGAGCGTATGTGGGGGAGTCAGAGGGCAAGACATCTGCTTTCTGGGGGTAGTCCTCAGGGTCAAGGACAACCACCGAGCTGCCTTTGTCAGAAGGAAGGATAAGATACAATAAAGATACTCTCAAATACTTTGGTGAAACTGGCCGTACACTAAATGACAGACTTAAGGAACACAAAAGAAGTGTTAAGTCTGCAGACACAAACAATGCTCCCTTCTGTCATGTGAGGGTTTCTAATAATCCCATTGATCGGTTTTCCTCTAACATAATCTTCCCTGCCTCTACTCTACACAGACGCCGTCTTGTTGAATCTGCTCTGATACACAACCTACCCAACATAACCCGAGTCTTGGCTTTGTTGCTGTTGACTCTTCCCTTTCACAGTATATACTCAAATGTTCTAATTTTTCTAAGAAACGTGACCTAACATAAGCCTACCCTTCCTTTTATCTTTCTTATTCTTTCTCTTAAGATCCCTTTCTTACTCCTATTATTACACCCTTTATTACACCTTATCTTCCGTACCTTTTGCCTTGCTCTTATCTTCCTCTAAGTTTTCCATCTCCTCACCTCTCTCTCGCCTACTGAATGCCCCGCGCCTCCCTCGTCTCATCACAGTCGACTTGACAGTGGTCCAGGACTGACCGAAACGTCGTCGTCTGTTCAATTACTAGTGTGTGGTTTGGTCAACATCTGATATATGATTTGATGTTGGTATCACATCCATAAAAAAATCATTTGGGCTATCAATCTTTAGTGTGTTTAGTGGCTTGCTGAAAACGGGAGTCGAACTGATTCCTCAGTATTTCTCTCATTTATTTGTTCTCATCTGTGAAAGTTCCATCTCCCTTTCGTCGGGGCAAGAACATTTTGTTTAATTAACACATTTAGGTACATGTGCATCTGTGCAGCTGCCCTAGACTATATGAAGGGAAGTACAGTGTGTCACAAAGCGAGCTACGTGATACTAAAGTCCCCATCACACAGGATGGTTAGTCATACAGAGACATGTGATCAGTAGTCTGCACCGACAGACTCTGGGTGCATTATGAGGATATCATCATCAACACAAATAAGGCAATGAATAAGGCAGCAGTGATACTAAAAGTTCCCATCTCGCAGGATGGTTGGTCATACAGGGCGAGCAACATCTGCATAAACATCAGAGGTCAACGGTTGTTCAACATCCTCCCAGTGAGTATAAGAAATATTGCCTGAACAACCGTAGACATCTTTAAGATAAATGTAGATAGTATTCTTCAGGAAGTGCCGGATCAGCCAGGCTGTGGTGGGTATGTGGGCCTGCGGGCCGCTCCAAGCAACAGCCTGGTGGACCAAACTCTCACAAGTCAAGCCTGGCCTCGGGCCGGGCTTGGGGAGTAGAAGAACTCCCAGAAACCCATCAAGCAGGTACGGTACCCTTGTGAACGTTGAGTATCTGGGAAAGTTCTCTGATAAGGGATATCTCTCTGAGAGGAAACAGAGGGTCATGGTGAGAAGCGATTGATTACGAAGTGGTTAGCACGAGTGACCATATTGGGCTGTATCCTGCTCGCACCTGAACTGTTCAGAGACCGAACCGCGGGGACATTGATCCTCGGAACAAGCACAAGGTACCTGGAGGATTTTACCAGGAAAGGGTTCTGGGAGTTGTTCTACTCCCCAAGCCCGGCCCGAGGCCAGGCTTGACTTGTGAGAGTTTGGTCCACCAGGCTGTTGCTTGGAGCGGCCCGCAGGCCCCCATACCCACCACAGCCCGGTTAGTCCAGTTTTCTCTTGAAAATGTCCACGGTTGTTCCGGCAATATTTCTTATGCTTGCTGGGAGGACGTTGAACAACCGCGGACCTCTGATGTTTATACAGTGTTCTCTGATTGTGCCTATGGCACCTCTGCTCTTCACTGGTTCTATTCTGCATTTTCTTCCATATCGTTCACTCCAGTATAGTGGCCCAGTGATAACTTGGTCCAACAGAATGTTGCTCGTAGTGGCCCGCCGGCTCCTAGTGGCCCGCAGTGCCACTAGGAGACAGTGCCAGGGAAGAGACAGTGCCAGGGAGACAGTGCCAAGGATGAGAGTGCCAGGGATGAGACAGTGCCAGGGAGGAGACAGTGCCAGGGAGGAGACAGTGCCAAGGATGAGACAGTGCCAGGGATGAGACAGTGCCAGGGAGGAGACAGTGCCACTAGGAGACAGTGCCAGGGAGGAGACAGTGCCAAGGATGAGACAGTGCCAGGGAGGAGACAGTGCCAGGGAGGAGAGTGCCACTAGGAGACAGTGCCAGGGAGGAGACAGTGCCAGGGAGGAGACAGTGCCACTAGGAGACAGTGCCAGGGAGGAGACAGTGCCAGGGAGGAGACAGTGCCAAGGATGAGACAGTGCCAGGGATGAGACAGTGCCGGGGATGAGACAGGGCCAGGGAGGAGACAGTGCCACTAGGAGACAGTGCCAGAGAGGAGACAGTGCCAGGGAGGAGACAGTGCCAGGGATGAGACAGTGCCAGGGATGAGAGTGCCAGGGAGGAGACAGTGCCAGTGGGAGACAGTGCCAGGGATGAGACAGTGCCAGGGATAAGACAGTACCAGGGAGGAGACAGTGCCAGTGGGAGACAGTGCCAGTGGGAGACAGTGCCAGGGAGGAGACAGTGCCAGGGAGGAGACAGTGCCAGGGAGGAGACAGTGCCAGGGAGGAGACAGTGCCAGGATGGAGACAGTGCCAGTGGGGAGACAGTGCCAGGGAGGAGACAGTGCCAGGGAGGAGACAGTGCCAGTGGGAGACAGTGCCAGTGGGAGACAGTGCCAGGGAGGAGACAGTGCCAATGGGAGACAGTGCCAGGGAGGAGACAGTGCCAGGGAGGAGACAGTGCCAGGGAGGAGACAGTGCCAGGATGGAGACAGTGCCAGTGGGGAGACAGTGCCAGTGGGGAGACAGTGCCAGTGGGGAGACAGTGTCAGTGGGGAAACAGTGCCAGGGAGGAGACAGTGCCAGTGTCTTCGTATCATCCTTTGCAGATGACACAAAAATCAGTATGAAAATTACCTCGGCTGAGAACATTGAAAAACTACAAGCAGATATTAATAAAGTTTTCGACTGGGCATCAGAAAATAACATGATGTTTAACAGTGATAAATTCCAGGTACTCAAGTACGGTAAAAATGATAACCTTAAACATAATACAGAGTACAAAACACAATCAAATGTACCCATAGTGGGAAAACAGCATGTAAAGGATTTGGGAATAATAATGTCTGACGACCTAACGTTTAGGGAGCATAACCAAGCAAATATTGCGACAGCCAGAAAAATGATAGGATGGATTACGAGAACTTTCACATCCAGGGATCCCATCACAATGGTTGTACTCTTCAAGTCACTTGTGTTGTCCCGTCTTGAGTACTGCTCAGTACTCACTTCCCCCTTCAGAGCAGGAGAGATTGCTGAAATAGAGGGAATACAGAGAACAAACACGGCACGCATAGACGCAATAAAGCACCTAAATTATTGGGATCGTCTCAAAGCCCTCGAAATGTACTCACTAGAAAGAAGACGAGAGAGATATCAAATAATATACACCTGGAAGATACTGGAGGGCCAAGTACCAAATCTACACAGTAAAATAACAACGTACTGGATTGAACGATATGGAAGAAAATGTAGAATAGAACCAGTGAAGAGCAGAGGTGCCATAGGCACAATCAGAGAACACTGTATAAACATCAGAGGTCCACGGTTGTTCAACGTCCTCCCAGCAAGCATAAGAAATATTGCCGGAACAACCGTGGACATCTTCAAGAGAAAACTAGATTTATTCCTCCATGGAGTGCCGGACCAACCGGGCTGTGGTGGGTATGTGGGCCAGCAGGCCGCTCCAAGCAACAGCCTGGTGGACCAAACTCTCACAAGTCAAGCCTGGCCTCGGGCCGGGCTTGGGGAGTAGAAGAACTCCCAGAACCCCATCAACCAGGTATCAACCAGGGAGACAGTGCCAGGGAACAGACAGTGCCAGTGAGGAGACAGTGCCAGTGAGGAGACAGTGCCAGTGAGGAGACAGTGCCAGTGAGGAGACAGTGCCAGGGAGGAGACAGTGCCAGGGAGGAGACAGTGCCAGTGGGAAGACAGTGCCAGGATGGAGACAGTGCCAGTGGGGAGACAGTGCCAGGATGGAGACAGTGCCAGTGGGGAGACAGTGCCAGTGGGGAGACAGTGCCAGGGAGGAGACAGTGCCAGTGGGGAGACAGTGCCAGTGGGGAGACAGTGCCAGGGAGGAGACAGTGCCAGTGGGAAGACAGTGCCAGGATGGAGACAGTGCCAGGATGGAGTCAGTGCCAGTGGGGAGACAGTGCCAGGGAGGAGACAGTGCCCGTGGGGAAACAGTGCCAGGATGGAGACAGTGCCAGTGAGGAGACAGTGCCAGTGGGGAGACAGTGCCAGGATGGAGACAGTGCCAGTGGGGAGACAGTGCCAGGATGGAGACAGTGCCAGTGAGGAGACAGTGCCAGTGGGGAGACAGTGCCAGGATGGAGACAGTGCCCGTGGGGAGGAGACAGTGCCAGTGGGGAGACAGTGCCAGTGAGGAGACAGTGCCAGTGGGGAGACAGTGCCAGGATGGAGACAGTGCCAGTGAGGAGACAGTGCCAGTGGGGAGACAGTGCCAGTGGGGAGACAGTGCCAGGATGGAGACAGTGCCAGTGATGAGACAGTGCCAGTGGGGAGACAGTGCCAGTGGGGGGACAGTGCCCGTGGGGAGGAGACAGTGCCAGTGGGGAGACAGTGCCAGGATGGAGACAGTGCCAGGATGGAGACAGTGCCAGTGAGGAGACAGTGCCAATGGGGAGACAGTGCCAGTGAGGAGACAGTGCCAGTGGGGAGACAGTGCCAGGATGGAGACAGTGCCAGTGGGGAGACAGTGCCAGTGAGGAGACAGTGCCAGTGGGGAGACAGTGCCAGGGAGAAGACAGTGCCAGTGGGGAGACAGTGCCAGGGAGGAGACAGTGCCAGGGAGGAGACAGTGCCAGGATGGAGACAGTGCCAGTGGGGAGACAGTGCCAGTGGGGAGACAGTGCCAGGATGGAGACAGTGCCAGGATGGAGACAGTGCCAGGATGGAGACAGTGCCAGTGAGGAGACAGTGCCAGTGGGGAGACAGTGCCAGTGGGGAGACAGTGCCAGGATGGAGACAGTGCCAGTGGGGAGACAGTGCCAGTGGGGAGACAGTGCCAGTGGGGAGACAGTGCCAGTGAGGAGACAGTGCCAGGGAGGAGACAGTGCCAGGGAGGAGACAGTGCCAGTGGGGAGACAGTGCCAGGGAGGAGACAGTGCCAGGGAGGAGACAGTGCCAGGGAGGAGACAGTGCCAGTGGGGAGACAGTGCCAGTGGGGAGACAGTGCCAGTGGGGAGACAGTGCCAGGGAGGAGACAGTGCCAGGGAGGAGACAGTGTCAGTGGGGAGACAGTGCCAGAGAGGAGACAGTGCCAGGGAGGAGACAGTGCCAGGGAGGAGACAGTGCCAGTGGGGAGACAGTGCCAGTGGGGAGACAGTGCCAGTGGGGAGACAGTGCCAGGGAGGAGACAGTGCCAGGGAGGAGACAGTGCCAGGGAGGAGACAGTGCCAGTGGGGAGACAGTGCCAGTGGGGAGACAGTGCCAGGGAGGAGACAGTGCCAGTGGGGAGACAGTGCCAGTGAGGAGGGAGAGCAGCACCTGGCGGGGGGGGGGTCGCTCAACACCCTCAACTGTGCACTTTCATCACAACAATAATAATTTTTTTTTGTGTGTGTGTTAACAGTTCCTTGGTCTTACAGTTTAACTGGCTACACTCTGTCGTTATGGTGCTCACCCCCGGTGTACAGTACCTGTAGTAGCGTGGGTGTGGTGCTCACCCCCGGTGTACAGTACCTGTAGTAGCGTGGATGTGGTGCTCACCCCCGGTGCACAGTATCTGTAGTAGCGTGGGTGTGGTGCTCACCCCCGGTGTACAGTACCTGTAGTAGCGTGGGTGTGGTGCTCACCCCCGGTGTACAGTACCTGTAGTAGCGTGGGTGTGGTGCTCACCCCCGGTGTACAGTACCTGTAGTAGCGTGGGTGTGGTGCTCACCCCCGGTGCACAGTACCTGTGGTTGTGTGGGTGTGGTGCTCACCCCCGGTGTACAGTACCTGTAGTAGCGTGGGTGTGGTGCTCACCCCCGGTGCACAGTATCTGTAGTAGCGTGGGTGTGGTGCTCACCCCCGGTGTACAGTACCTGTAGTAGCGTGGGTGTGGTGCTCACCCCCGGTGTACAGTACCTGTAGTAGCGTGGGTGTGGTGCTCACCCTGCCCTGGGGAAGGACCGGGGCCCAAACCTCCACCCTAAACTATGTAAATTTTCAATTAGTGACAAAAATTTTTACAATCTTCAGTGCCCGGAATTCCACATGAGAGGTACACAGCGTTATAGACGGGAAGATCAATATGATACTACTGGACATTTTTTAGAGGAAGACAGAAACAGGGTAGAACATACAAGAGAGAGGAACAGTCAGATGGAACCACTGCAGGATTACAGAGGGGGAGGGAGATACCCCTCAAGACTGGAAGACAAGTCATCAACAAGCACACAGGTACTACACCAAACAACACCCACACTACCACCAACACTGGACGAACCACTACCAACACTGGACGAACCACTACCAACACTGGACGAACCACTACCAACACTGGACGAACCACTACCAACACTGGACGAACCACTACCACAACAACACCCCCTGGACCAGGGTAGACAGGGGGGGGGGGGGAGAACTACCAAAGCCCACTACAAGTGACTCGCAATATGGGAAATCCTTCACATTTGCAAACATACAAGGCCTAAAATTAAAATCAAGAAATAAGGTTAAGTTCATAAATGGTCTTCTAATAGAATCGCACTCAGTATTTGGTGCATTTACAGAAACCCACACAAAAGACCACATGGATAGTGAAATCTGGATCCCAAATTACAATCTGTATAGATGTGACAGAGTAATTAGGTCAAGTGGAGGAGTAGGTCTGTATATTAACGAGGAACTGGCATGCACAGAGCTCCTGAACTCGACTAATGAGGTGGTAGAGGTGCTTGGAATCAAGGTAGAAAATATAAATCTAATTATTATTCTAATATACAAACCGCCAGAAGCAACAGTTGAGGAATTCACTGAGCAAATGCACAAAATAGAGAATATCCTTGATAACCTAGCAAACCCAGCACCAGATATTATCTTCCTTAGAGACTTCAATCTACCCAGTTTAAAATGTAAACAATAACATTATAGCAGGAAGTTAACCTGGAAATAACCAATCACAGGTCAGAGAACTACTGAGATTCTGTGACAAATTCTCGCTCAGTCAGCAGATTACAGAACCAACTAGGAACGAGAACACGCTGGACCTGATATTCACGAACAATGATGAGCTAATCAGAGACATTACTGTCTCAGACACTACGGACTCGGCCCACAAGCTCATTGAAGTGCAAACTAACATTAATAACGGTAGTAAGCCCTAGAGAAACAACAAGCGAGAAGGGCTATTCAATAAATTCAATTTAAATAATAAAAGGATAGACTGGGAGAAAATAAACAGGGAACTTACAAACATTCAATGGGAAAATGTTGTAAGTAATAAAAATCCTACATAGGGAATAGAAAAACTGACTTCTGAAGCATATGAAGTCTGTCTGAAACATGTTACTTTGAGGAAAGCCAGAAAAATTTCCAACGTAGACAGAGAACGCAGACGACACAACAAAGGAAGTAAAAACTTAATGGAAATGCTTAAGCAGACACGAATTTCCATACAAAGAAGAAATAATTTAAATAGGGAGACTGAAGAAATCGAACTGAAGAATAAAGACCGAAGCATTCATATCTGATTGAAGAGAGGCAACTAGAACTGAAAAAAATCAAGAAATAAAGAAAAACCCAAAATATTTCTTCACATATGCAAAATCAAAAGCACAAACCACAGCCAGTATTGGACCTATTCGTACTAGTGAAGGTTCATACACGGAGGATGACAAAGAAATTAGTGAAATCCTAAAAAAGCAGTATGAAGACATGTTTTCCACTCCAATATTCAACATGAAAGTGGAAGATCCAGACAACTTCTTTATGCGTGATATCCAAACCCCATGTAAATCTAATTGATATCAACACGAGCGTGGCAGACATTGAAAGATAAATTGACAACATGCCCATGCACTCTGCCCCGGGTCCAGACTCATGGAATTCAATATTTATAAAGAAATGTAAGGTGCCAGTAGCACAGGCATTCAGTATAGTGTGGAGGAAGAGGTTGGACACGGGGGAGATACCAGATGCGCTTAAAGCAGCAGACATTGCCCCTCTACACAAGGGTGGTAGCAAAGCATTGGCAAAGAATTATAAACCAGTTGCACTAACGTCCCACATAATAAAAGTGAGAGAGTGATCAGGAGTCAGGTCACTAGTTTCATTAAAAACCAATGACCTTCACAACCCAGGCCAGCATGGATTTAGAGTGGAAAGATCATGCCTCTCACAGCTACTTGACCATTACGACAAAGTCACTGAGGCATTAGAATAAAAACAGAATGCAGATGTGGTATACACGGATCTCGCAAAGGCATTCGGTTAATGTGACCATGGCGTGATAGCACACAAAATGAGGTCAATGGAAAGAGAAGGGAATTATCAGAGGAAAGCGCCAAGCCATTAGCCTATATAGCACTGGGAAGGGATCAGGATAAGGATTTGGAATGGGACGGGGGTAAACGAATGGTACCCAACCACTTGGACGGTCGGGGATTGAACGCCGACCTACATGAAGCGAGACCATACTGAGGTATGGTGGGAACGAGGAAGTTAAGCGAAACACAGGGTACAGGACACAGTCAGATCTGCTCATAGAAGGAAAGCAACATGTAAAAGATCTGGGAATTATGATTAGTGACGACTTGAGATTTAGTGAACATAACCGAACAAATATAGCGGCGGCCAGGAAAATGATAGGATGGATTATGAGAACGTTCACATCCAGAGATCCCACAGCAATGATAATACTATGTAAATAACTGGTGCTGTCCCGTCTTGAGTATTGCTCGGTACTCACTTTCCCTTTCAGAGCAGGAGAGATCTCCTGAATTAGAGGAATACAGAAAACATATACAGCACGCACAGAAACGGTTAAACATCTAAATTATTGGGATCGTCTCAAAGCTCTCAAAATGTAAATTTTGGAAAGGAAATTAGAAAGGTATTAAATAATATATATATTGAAGATACACGAAGGCCAGGCCCCAAATTTGCACAGTAGAATAACACTAGGATAAGTAGAATATAAGAAATATTGCTGGAACAACCGTGGCCATCTTCAAGAGAAAACTAGATGGTTTTGTAAAACGTAGTGCCGGACCAACCAGGCTGTGGTGGGTATGTGGGCCTGCGGCCCGCTCCAAGCAACAACCTGGTGGGCTAGACTCTCACAATTCAAGCCTGGCCTCAGGTCGGGCTCTGGGAGCAGAAGAACTCTCGAAACCCTCTCAAGGTATGCTCAAGGCCATGGGCCAGGTCTCAGTAACATGCCAGTGATGCACAAGGAGGGTGGCAACTGTTACCTATCGTTCGTTACGGCTCGTGACCCTACAGCAGCCAAGCTTTAATTACGTCTAGGGATAAGAGAAAACTGCTGTTCTCAAGAGCGGGTCACCAGTATAACCCCTTGATAAGTAATGAGCACATAAATAAAAATCTTCCTTTAGGACTGAAGAATAGATACAACATTATATAGATATATATTCAAGACAGTATAATATAAAAACACAGATGGTCAAGTTAACCTATACAACAAACAAAAGGTATTGTCCTTCTCCTAATATAGTATAATAAAATATGGCACAACAAGAAGTAACAGACTTATCTCCCACATGTTACTCTTCCTGGTCCCCCGAAGCTACTGAACTCTCGCTCTGTCGCTACCCAAATTCTCACCTCCCGTCTGCCTCATCCCAGGATGAGGGATGGAAACTAAGGACTTTTTAATATTTAAAACTAATTGAACAACCACTTGTTCTCAAAACACACAAGAATGCAAATTACAGATAATAGTTACTTACAAAATATATAAGTACAATGCCTCCTGTTTAATTACAGTAAATAAATACTTATATAAACTTAATAAAAGTGACATCTGGAACTCCCAAACTGAACAGGTCCAGCTTTCCCGAATCTAACAGGTACTAGACGTGTGCAAAGCAACCGCGCTCCTGTCTCCACTGACGCTGCCACACCACACGATAATTTACCAAAAACACAATGTGTGTACATATACAGGCAATGATATAATAGAACAAAAAAAAATTATTTTAAATTTATATACGTATTCTGCTAGGAGTACGTAACAGCAACATTCTTGTTACTGTTTCTGGTTGTCAGTCGATTGTATGGAAATGTTTTAATTTGGCTCCCACACAAAATCTCAAGTTAGTTAAATTTCCTGTATTTATTACGATTTAGACTGTCCAGTGTGTGGTTGTATGATTCCTGGCCTGGGAGGCCTGGGAGGCAGGCCTGCACGTGTGGTGTGTGGCGAGTAATGGTTGAGGTGGGAGGCAGGCCTGCACGTGTGGTGAGTAATGGTTGAGGTGGGAGGCAGGCCTGCACGTGTGGTGTGTGGCGAGTAATGGTTGAGGTGGGAGGCAGGCCTGCACGTGTGGTGTGTGGCGAGTAATGGTTGAGGTGGGAGGCAGGCCTGCACGTGTGGTGTGTGGCGAGTAATGGTTGAGGTGGGAGGCAGGCCTGCACGTGTGGTGTGTGGCGAGTAATGGTTGAGGTGGGAGGCAGGCCTGCACGTGTGCTGTGTGGCGAGTAATGGTTGAGGTGGGAGGCAGGCCTGCACGTGTGGTGTGTGGCGAGTAATGGTTGAGGTGGGAGGCAGGCCTGCACGTGTGCTGTGTGGCGAGTAATCGTGACAATATTGATTGAATTAATTGTTTTTATTTTAGTTGAGTAAATTATATTTGTGGAATTTCATTATTAAGTTATTTGATCAGGAAGTGGTCTGTATAAAGAATTTTTCTCATTAATAAACTCCTGACAAGTTTCATTATCTTGCGGTGATTTCGGGGCTTAGCGTCCCCGCGGCCCGGTCCTCGACCAGGCCAACACGGTGATGGTCCTGGTACACGTGGATGGTCCAGGTACACGTGGATGGTCCTGGTACACGTGGATGGTCCTGGTACACGTGGATGGTCCTGGTACACGTGGATGGTCCTGGTACACGTGGATGGTCCTGGTACACGTGGATGGTCCTGGTACACGTGGATGGTCCTAGTACACGTGGATGGTCCTGGTACACGTGGATGGTCCTGGTACACGTGGATGGTCCTGGTACACCTGGATGGTCCTGGTACACGTGGATGGTCCTGGTACACGTGGATGGTCCTGGTACACGTGGATGGTCCTGGTACACGTGGATGGTCCTGGTACACGTGGATGGTCCTGGTACACGTGGATGGTCCTGGTACACGTGGATGGTCCTGGTACACCTGGATGGTCCTGGTACACGTGGATGGTCCTGGTACACCTGGATGGTCCTGGTACACCTGGATGGTCCTGGTACACGTGGATGGTCCTGGTACACCTGGATGGTCCTGGTACACCTGGATGGTCCTGGTACACGTGGATGGTCCTGGTACACCTGGATGGTCCTGGTACACCTGGATAGTCCTGGTACACGTGGATGGTCCTGGTACACGTGGATGGTCCTGGTACACGTGGATGGTCATGGTACACGTGGATGGTCCTGGTACACGTGGATGGTCCTGGTACACGTGGATGGTCCTGGTACACGTGGATGGTCCTGGTACACGTGGATGGTCCTGGTACACGTGGATGGTCCTGGTACACCTGGATGGTCCTGGTACACGTGGATGGTCCTAGTACACGTGGATGGTCCTGGTACACGTGGATGGTCCTGGTACACGTGGATGGTCCTGGTACACGTGGATGGTCCTGGTACACCTGGATGGTCCTGGTACACGTGGATGGTCCTGGTACACCTGGATGGTCCTGGTACACCTGGATGGTCCTCACCACCAGACGTAAATGGCGTCGTTTCTGAAGCGCCGTATTACTAGCCGAGTGTCCCGACGCTCACAGTTGGCCCAGACTTCAGCCCGCCGAAATGTTACAGTGGAGTTGTGCACACCATTTACTATTGTAATTTAAGTAATGAAGGTAACTCAGAGCGTGTTACACTGGGCACCCGCCCCTCTTGGGGCTGGTGGTCGTGCCCCGTACCCGCCCCTCTTGGGGCTGGTGGTCGTGCCCAGTACCCGCCCCTCTTGGGGCTGGTGGTCGTGCCCCGTACCCGCCCCTCTTGGGGCTGGTGGTCGTGCCCAGTACCCGCCCCTCTTGGGGCTGGTGGGCGTGCCCCGTACCCGCCCCTCTTGGGGCTGGTGGTCGTGCCCCGTACCCGCCCCTCTTGGGGCTGGTGGTCGTGCCCAGTACCCGCCCCTCTTGGGGCTGGTGGTCGTGCCCCGTACCCGCCCCTCTTGGGGCTGGTGGTCGTGCCCCGTACCCGCCCCTCTTGTGGCTGGTGGTCGTGCCCCGTACCCGCCCCTCTTGGGGCTGGTGGTCGTGCCCCGTACCCGCCCCTCTTGTGGCTGGTGGTCGTGCCCCGTACCCGCCCCTCTTGGGGCTGGTGGTCGTGCCCCGTACCCGCCCCTCTTGGGGCTGGTGGTCGTGCCCAGTACCCGCCCCTCTTGGGGCTGGTGGTCGTGCCCAGTACCCGCCCCTCTTGGGGCTGGTGGTCGTGCCCAGTACCCGCCCCTCTTGGGGCTGGTGGTCGTGCCCAGTACCCGCCCCTCTTGGGGCTGGTGGTCGTGCCCCGTACCCGCCCCTCTTGGGGCTGGTGGTCGTGCCCAGTACCCGCCCCTCTTGGGGCTGGTGGTCGTGCCCCGTACCCGCCCCTCTTGGGGCTGGTGGTCGTGCCCAGTACCCGCCCCTCTTGGGGCTGGTGGTCGTGCCCCGTACCCGCCCCTCTTGGGGCTGGTGGTCGTGCCCCGTACCCGCCCCTCTTGGGGCTGGTGGTCGTGCCCAGTACCCGCCCCTCTTGGGGCTGGTGGTCGTGCCCCGTACCCGCCCCTCTTGGGGCTGGTGGTCGTGCCCAGTACCCGCCCCTCTTGGGGCTGGTGGTCGTGCCCAGTACCCGCCCCTCTTGGGGCTGGTGGTCGTGCCCCGTACCCGCCCCTCTTGGGGCTGGTGGTCGTGCCCAGTACCCGCCCCTCTTGGGGCTGGTGGTCGTGCCCCGTACCCGCCCCTCTTGGGGCTGGTGGTCGTGCCCCGTACCCGCCCCTCTTGGGGCTGGTGGTCGTGCCCAGTACCCGCCCCTCTTGGGGCTGGTGGTCGTGCCCCGTACCCGCCCCTCTTGGGGCTGGTGGTCGTGCCCCGTACCCGCCCCTCTTGTGGCTGGTGGTCGTGCCCCGTACCCGCCCCTCTTGGGGCTGGTGGTCGTGCCCCGTACCCGCCCCTCTTGTGGCTGGTGGTCGTGCCCCGTACCCGCCCCTCTTGGGGCTGGTGGTCGTGCCCCGTACCCGCCCCTCTTGGGGCTGGTGGTCGTGCCCCGTACCCGCCCCTCTTGGGGCTGGTGGTCGTGCCCCGTACCCGCCCCTCTTGGGGCTGGTGGTCGTGCCCCGTACCCGCCCCTCTTGGGGCTGGTGGTCGTGCCCCGTACCCGCCCCTCTTGGGGCTGGTGGTCGTGCCCAGTACCCGCCCCTCTTGGGGCTGGTGGGCGTGCCCCGTACCCGCCCCTCTTGGGGCTGGTGGGCGTGCCCCGTACCCGCCCCTCTTGGGGCTGGTGGGCGTGCCCCATACCCGCCCATAACATAAACGTGTTCCTATCGTGGCCACTAATAGCTATAAAGTCACGTTGGAGTAACGTGCACTTAACTGCATGCTGTCGAGGGCGATTGGCACCGGTTGTATAGTTATCTTGCTCGTTATATGTTGAGGTTATCATGATGATTTTTGGGGCTTAGCGTCCCCGCGGCCCGGTCCTCGACCAGGCCGCCTTTTTGTTACACACCCCCAGGAAGCAGCCCGTAGCAGCTGTCTAACTCCCAGGTACCTATTTACTGCTAGGTAACAGGGGTATCAAGGTGAAAGAAACAATTTGCCCATTTGGTCTGCCTCCACCAGGGATCGAACCCGGAACCTCAGGACTACGAATCCGAAGCGCTGTCCACCCAGCTGTCAGGCGCTTAGAGGGCGCTGTATAGACGTTGTATAGTCGCTGTATAGAGGCGGTGCCATGACTCGTGTGCCCAGACCTAAAGTTGCACATTTAAGATGGCTGCTTCCCGCCTCCCTCCCACAGGAAGTGATCTTGGTCCCAAAATCGATTTTATAGAATCCCGGAAGGAGAGTTACCGAGCCGTTTGTTTTAATACTCATTATTTACTTTAGTGTTTTATATAATCAGTTTCTAATATATTCAGTCTTCAGACTGATGATTTAAAGGTTATATAGTAAGTACTTTTGTTACGAAATAATTGTTGGGGTCACATGGCATTCTATTTTCTGTGTCCACAGAGAATGTGTTGCGTCCTCCCCTGTCAGGGGGAAACTTGTATTTAAATTTAATTTAGAATAATTTACAAGAACAGCAATTTACTGCATATTTAATTAGGATATATTTTAGTGTGGGACGTTTCCCCACATTGTGAAGAACACGGCCGCTCCAGCGTCGCCCCGGTGAGTCCACTCCGGGAATCAACTTCAGTCTGCCGGCAAAGATTGTAGTTAAATTTATATTTGATTTATCCAATTTATCTCACGTTAATATTGGAGTATATTAAGTTTATCCTTTTATGTAAGATGTTTGGGTTGTGTTGCCTGGTAACTGCTCCCATCCAAGCACTTAAATTATTGGGATCGTCTCAAAGCCCTCCAAATGTACTCACTAGAAAGAAGACGAGAGAGATATCAAATAATATACACCTGGAAGATACTGGAGGGCCAAGTACCAAATCTACACAGTAAAATAACAACGTACTGGAGTGAACGATATGGAAAAAATGCAGAATAGAACCAGTGAAGAGCAGAGGTGCCATAGGCACAATCAGAGAACACTGTATAAACATCAGAGGTCCACGGTTGTTCAACGTCCTCCCAGCAAGCATAAGAAATATTGCCGGAACAACCGTGGACATCTTCAAGAGAAAACTAGTTTTCTTATAGAAGTGCCGGACCAACCGGGCTGTGGTGGGTATGTGGGCCTGCGGGCCGCTCCAAGCAACAGCCTGGTGGACCAAACTCTCACAAGTCAAGCCTGGCAATTGTTCATTAAGGTGTGATGTGGAAGCCGTGGACGCCACCCGGCCTCTGTGGGTATGGGCTCCATAACAATAATTAGGGGCCGGGTGCACACAAATATTCGTCAAAATATGACATTTAGTATGAAATGTTAAACAAATCTACCGTTATTTGCCACCAGAGTCGTGAAAAAGTCATCCCAATATGTTAAAAAGTGGATTTTATATGAATTAAAAATTAAGTTTGCAATTAAGAACATACGAATAAAGGTAACTGCAGAAAGCCAATTTGCCCATGCAAAGCAGCTCCTTTTTATAACCACCCAATCTCATTCATTCATATATATATATATATATATATATATATATATATATATATATATATATATATATATATATATATATATATATATATATATATATATATATATGACAATGTCAGACCACGGAGGAAAAATGAAACAGGAATTTTCTTAAGTACTTTCGTATATTAAATACATCTTCAGGTCATTTTACAGATCGAGTGATGGGTATAAATAGGCAGGAGAGAGTGGTGAAGTAAGGTGAGGTACAATACTTGGACAACGCAGACGGCCCATTGGCCCATCAGATGCACCCAATTGGCCCATCCGATGTAGCCCAATGGCCCATCTGATACAGCAGACATACAAGCACAATACATAGGTAATTATAACATAAAGAGGTAAATATATACAATAAATTAGTGAGACAAATGTTTTTCAATGATCCTACTTAAATCGCCCTTTAGCTGATCTATTAGAAATGGATCTAAGTTATATAGACCACTGCTAATATTCAAATTACTTTCTTTGGTGATCTGTATCAAAGCAGATTCAATTATGTTTCTGTTATAGGTGCTTTTACAATTTGTTATTGAAGAAGCACTCTCCCAATCAATTTGGTGAGCTTTTTCTGACAAATGCACAAACAAAGCATTAGACAATTGGCCATGTCTTACAGAGTATTTATGTTGCGATATTCTTCATTTTAAATCTTTAGATGTTTGCCCGACATAGAACTTATTACATTCCTTACAAGGTATTTTATAAATGACGCAATTATCACTACGAGGGCTGTTCCTAACTAATAGCTTACCAACAGTGTTTTCGTAGCTAAACATTACATCTATATTAAAAAGTTTCAAGGCCTTGACAATATTCTCAAACCCAGAGAAATATGGTAAACATAACACATTCTTTGGGCGAATCCTTTCACTGCATATATTATTATAATATGTACGACGTGGTTTGTTACGACAAACTTCCAAAAAATTCAGTGGGTAACAAAGCTTAAGACCAATCGAATCAATATTCTTAAATTCTTCGTCTAAGAATTCTGGACTCACAACTCGAAGAGCTCTTAGATACATTGAAGAAACAATTGACTTTTTTACATTGTATCTATGCCCTGAAAAATAATGAACATAAGATAAATTGTTCGTAGGTTTTCTGTAAACACTAAACTTTAATGAAGAGTTTTCCCTATGAATAAGCACATCTAAGAATGGCAAACATTTATCAATTTCAGTCTCCATAGTAAATTTTATGGAGGTGACTTGGTCATTAAGTTTGGCTACAAATTCGTCTGTGTTTACATCTGAAGGCCAAATACACAAGATATCATCAACATATCTAAACCAAGGAATGATTCCAGGAGTTATTTTTGAAACAAATTTCTTTTCGAGGAATTCCATGTACAGGTTTGAGAGCAATGGCGATAGAGGATTCCCCATTGCCATTCCAAAAGTCTGTAAATAATACTCATTATTAAAGGTAAATTTACATTCTTTAATGCACAACTTAACAAGACTGACAATAATATCAGCAGAAAGAGATAAGTCATGGCTCATTAGTTCACGAGCAAGATAATCGAGAATATCATCGACCGCCTATTTATACCCATCACTCGATCTGTAAAATGACCTTCTGAAGATGTATTTAATATACGAAAGTACTTAAGGAAATTCCTGTTTCATTTTTCCTCCGTGGTCTGACATTGTCACATTCTTAATCACGTGTTTATTTTCGTGATACACACACACACACACACACACACATATATATATATATATATATATATATATATATATATATATATATATATATATATAATATATATATATATATATAATCTACGCTTGAAACAATCAAGGGATCCTACTTCTGTTATGTTTTGTGGTAAATGGTTCTACAAATACATTCTATAGCACAGTTCCACAAATATCCATTCTATAGTACGGGGACCAAAACTGAACTGCAGTATCTAAATGGGGCCTAACCAGAGCAAGATATAGCTGAATAACAACACCAGGTGTCTTGTTACTAACGCTTCCATTAATAAATCCCAGTGTCCTATTTGCCTTATTACAAACATTTATGCTTTGATTTTTTGGGGGTTTTAAATTCTTACTTATCATAACTTTCAGATCTTTCGAACAAAGATTAGGGAAAGGATAGGTATTAAAAACTAAGACAGGTCAGATAACGGATAATGACGAGGATGTGAGTAGTATTTTTAATAAATATTTTATATCTGTATTTACTAAAGAGGAACTTAATATTATGCCTTCAGCAGAACAAGTG
The DNA here is from genome assembly GCF_040958095.1 of Procambarus clarkii. NCBI lineage: Eukaryota > Metazoa > Arthropoda > Malacostraca > Decapoda > Cambaridae > Procambarus > Procambarus clarkii. Next base: position 3,742,233 of record NC_091235.1, read on the forward strand.
TATGTGGGTGGGGAAGAGGAATGGTTGACTAGTTAAGCAGTTACCAGGGAGGATGTTATTAAACAAATAGTGAAACTCAAGCCAAACAACTCCCCAGGGCCAGACCTACGTACGGGATATTCCCAGATGCGTCTTAGTCAACTGTACCACGTCATGGTCAAAAGAATTGCAACCTGGAGTGCTACTGCCCCGACGAGGATCCCGAAGCCTAACCGGGGTTTCACACAATTCCCCCCATGCAACCCGGGCTCTGTCAACCAGATGTTCTACCTCTACGCCCCTACTTCAATGCACACACAAATCACAATAACGTGATATGTCAAATGAACTTTTGGATTTGAACCAGTGGTGGAGCTGGTGCATGGTGGGCCTGCACCACAGGGTGGAGCTGGTGCATGGTGGGCCTGCACCACAGGGAGGAGCTGGTGCATGGTGGGCCTGCACCACAGGGAGGAGCGCCGCATAAATAACACTGACGGCATGGATTAGAGACCATCCCTGGTGACGACTCTGGCGCACGATAAGTTCCTTATCTTGTGTGAGTCACCTGCTGGCCCCATGCTCCAATTGACAAGTTGTGTGGGTGTGTACTCGCCTAGTTGTACTCACTTAGTTGTGCTTGCTGGGGTAGAGCTCTGATTCTTTAGTCCCGCCTCTCAACTGTCAATCAACTGGTGGACACATTCCTGAGCCTTTTGGCTCGTATCTTCTATCTTCTATCTTATCATATCTTCATTTGAAACTGAGTATGGAGTCAGCCTCCACCACATCACTGCCTAATGCATTCCACCTGTTAACTACTCTGACACTGAGAAAGTTCTTTTTGACGTCTCTGTGGCTCATTTGGGTTGTTTGGAAACTAGGGTCTCTCGGGTCTTCCCCCAAGGACTTCCGCCCTATTGCCCTCATGAGTTGTGTCTGCAAGCTCTTTGAACATATGGTTAACATTCGTCTGATGAGGTTCTTAGAGCACTATCACCTCCTTTTCCCTTCTCAATTTGCTTTTTGCAAATGCCGCAGCACACCAGATGTCCTGGTGAACTTGGAGGTCTATATTCGTACTGCTCTTGCTGTGAAGACCTCCGTTGTTGCCGTCCTTTTAGATCTGGAAAAGGCTTATGACACTACCTGGCGGTGTCATATTCTGTCCCAACTTCATTCTTTTGGCCTTCGTGGGAATCTCCCTCTCTTCCTCCAAAGTTTCCTCTCTCGTCGTACCATTCGAGTGAGGCTCGGTACCACTCTCTCTCTGAACCTTTTCAGCAATATGAGGGTGTGCCCCAGGGTAGTGTTCTGAGCACTACTCTATTTCTTGTTGCTCTCAATGGTCTTCTTTCCTCCCTTCCTTCTGGTGTCTTCTCCACTCTTTATGTAGATGATCTTACCCTTTGCTGTCGGGGTGATGATTCGCCTCTCCTTCACTTCACTTCCTCTCCCTCCGTCACTATGTGATGGAGTGCGAAAAGATACGTGAATTTAGAGACAATTCTATAACCAATGTTCCAGCGATGTGTCAATATTTCATTCAAAATGATCTGCTACCAGATATTTTAGCCAAATATCCCCAGTTTGCTAACTGTAGGTAGTAACTAAGAGTGATTGTAACCTATCCACCGCTGCCCACTGGATGGGGGGCGGTGTGCAGGACAAACATATAAATTTTGACACTAGCTTTCCACATATGTCAGTTGCTTAATTTAGAACCTATGCTTGAGGTCGATCTCGAACCCATTGTTGATGTGATGACTTATATTGAATTTTGTAACTAGCTCATCAAGATTGTAACTTGCTTAGCTAAATGAATTGTGGGGTTCAGTCCCTGAGCCCATTATGTGCCTCTGTAACCCTTTCCACTACCGCCCACAAGATGGGTATGGGGTGCATAATAAATGAACTAAACTAACTTCAACGGTGGCTTCAACTTGCGATTGATGCCGTGTCGTCTTGGGTCACCAATCATGGCTTCAAGTTCTCTCGTCTAAGACTTGTGCTATGACTTTTACTCAGAAGCGTGTCATTCTTCGTCCCTCGTTGTCACTTTATGGACATCCCCTTGTGTACAAGGATTCCGCTAAGCTTCTGGGGTTAATCTTTGACACTCGTTTGTCTTGGTAAGCCCATATCTCTTACCTCCGCGCTGAATGCTCTAAGACCCTTTCCCTCCTTAAGGTTTTGTCCCATACTTCTTGGGGGTGGATAGGCGTACGCTCCTCTCTCTACATTCCTCATTCGTCCTGTCTAAACTCGATTATGGTTGCCCTGCTTGCTCGTCTGCTTCTCCTTCTACTCTTCACCGTCTTGATGCTTTGCATCATGCTGGGTTGCACCTCAGCTCTGGTGCCTTTCGTTCGACTCCCGCCCTCAGCTTGTATGTTGACACTGGTTTCCTATCTCTCCAGGATCGCCGTGATCGCTACTGTCTTCACTATCTGGCGCGGTCCTTGCAACATCCTTCCTCTCGCCTCTGGCCTCTGTCGTGCTTTGACTTTTACCCCTTCTGTAGCTCCTGTTCCTCTTCACCGCCTCCCTCTTTCTGTCCGGCTATCTCGCTTACAGGTCTCTTTCCATTCGTCTTTCTCATATTTCTCCTCGTATTGTTCCTCCCTTGCCCCCTGTGGAGGGTCCCCCTTCCGAAGTTTTGTACATCCTTGACCCGGATTACTAAAGCTTTTACTCCTCCCACTGTTCTGAAATGATTTTTTGGGTTCGCCTTATGCGTTTCTGTTCTCGTATTGGCATCCTTGGTGATATTTAGCGCCCTCTGATTATCCCGCACATTTGATGGTGCTACATAGCCTTCCCGGTTTGGTGCCTTCTTTTGATAATTACTTACTTGTGTTCCAGGGAGTACAGTCATGGTCCCTGACTTGTGTTCCAGGGAGTACAATCATGGTCCCTGACTTGTGTTCCAGGGAGTACAATCACGGTCCCTGACTTGTGTTCCAGGGAGTACAGTCATGGTCCCTGACTTGTGTTCCAGGGAGTACAGTGATGGTCCCTGGCTTGTGTTCCAGGGAGTACAGTCATGGTCCCTGGCTTGTGTTCCAGGGAGTACAGTCATGGTCCCTGGCTTGTGTTCCAGGGAGTACAGTCATGGTCCCTGGCTTGTGTTCCAGGGAGTACAATCATGGTCCCTGGCTTGTGTTCCAGGGAGTACAATCGTGGTCCCTGGCTTGTGTTCCAGGGAGTACAATCATGGTCCCTGGCTTGTGTTCCAGGGAGTACAATCGTGGTCCCTGGCTTGTGTTCCAGGGAGTACAATCATGGTCCCTGACTTGTGTTCCAGGGAGTACAATCATGGTTCCTGGCTTGTGTTCCAGGTGTAACACGGGTTAGGGTTCCTCTCTCTACTTCTTTTTCCTTCTTTTCCCTCTACCCGTATTCTTACTTTATATTCTCTACCAAGGGACTCCAAAACTTTTACCAAAGCCAACTCCACGCCACGTGGTCCTAAGACGATTGACCGACTTAGGATTCTACACCCAGTATGACGTGACCTAGGCTTTGAGCAAAACCCTAGAGTCGCCTCTACGCTGCCACCACCAGACCAGTAACACAGCAATGATCGAGGTCTGGATCGATCACGCTAATTAATCAACCTTGGGGCTTGATCCCCACTATAACCGATGACCGTGGAAACTTAAGAGTGTGAAATTAATTACACGGGAATGATTCGATGTTAGAATCGGCGCCCAATCCAACTCTGCCTCGTGTGGACCACGTGACCAGGACAAGTATACACATAAAAAACATGGAAATAATAAAAATGCAATTTATTACCTAATTAATTTATTAAAAGAAAAACTAAAACAAAATCTAAATATGTTCACTCCCTGTCACTTTAACACTCCCTACTTGACCTGAGTGGCAATGAAGACTATTCCTATACATAACAATAGCAACTATACCTCTATGTTTTACCAGCTAAAGATGTTGGGCTGGTCTTGGGGAGGTAAGATGGATTGACCTCTCCCAGTTGCTCTGGAGTCCACACTGATCTGTCCTCGTCTGATCTAGCCCAGACTAGAACATTGTATTGTTCCGCATCGCTTACCCAGTTACTTTAGCAAGGTTAAGTTATAACAATTAACCTCTGTTGTACTTAATTGATCCAGACTGGTTGAATTATTTTACTGAAATTAAATTACACAAACATCTAGCGGCAGAGCTGTTCCCGATCCCCAAAATGGTTAATTGAACTTTGAGAAATAGTAGACCTGTCAACCCTGATGACCTATGACCGCCGGTCACTCCGCCTTACAAGTTAGATCTGATTCGTGACGTCACTGATGGTGACTTAAACTCAATAATTAGAATACTCTTGATATTGTACCCAGTACTATTATACAATACAATTTTAATACAAAATGAATAAAGGCTAATTTCTCTAAATTACTGAATACTATAGGATGGTTCATTATACAAAACTATGAACAAAGATGCCCGCCATTTGTGACTCAGACCTGCTAATTCCCAGGGGGAATGTGTGTTGTTGAAGGTCAGGTCCCTACTCTAAACTTCTGGAACCTTCTGGAATAATTCTTACAACAGCCTAGTTTGTTACACAGGGAGTACAATCATGGTCCCTGGCTTGTGTTCCAGGGAGTACAATCATGGTCCCTGGATTGTGTTCCAGGGAGTACAATCATGGTCCCTGGCTTGTGTTCCAGGGAGTACAATCATGGTCCCTGGATTGTGTTCCAGGGAGTACAATCATGGTCCCTGGCTTGTGTTCCAGGGAGTACATTTTGTGAGACAATTAGATGTCAAAAGTTTGGGATTAAACCGTAAGTGTTCCCTGTCCGTCACTCCCTCAGGGTCCACTCTATAGGGAACTACCTGGATCTTACCTGTGAGGGTTCCGGGAGTTCTACTTATTTCTTTTTCTTACTTCTTTTTGTACTTCTTGCAAGAACTTATCTAAGTGCCTCATGAATACATCCACCTTTGTTCGGGCAATATTTCTAATGCTTGCTGGGAGGGTGGAACAGCTGTGGACCTCTGATGGTCAGAGGTTACCTGGAAGTAATAAATGTTTTGCATATAACTTCGTCTAACTCATTGTTTTCTCTGTTACAGGTGAGCGAGACTGACACTCGGTGACCACAGCACTCTGGTAATGTAACTTGAGGTTTGTCTCTCAATACACACACGTATGGTGTCTGTATTGGTAGTAGTGACTGCGATGTACCTGGATTGTACCTGGAGGGAGTTCTGGGAGTTCTTCTGCTCCTCAAGCCCGGCCTGAGGCCAGGCTTGACTTGTGAGAGTTTGGTCCACCAGGCTGTTGCTTGGAGCGGCCCGCAGGCCCACATACCCACCACAGCCCGGCTGGTCCAGCACTCCTTGCAAGACCTTATATAAGCGCCTCTTGAATACATCCACCTTTGTTCCGGCAATATTTATAATGCTTGCTGGGAGGGTGTTGAACAGCTGTGGACCTCTGACAGTGTTCTCACAGTGTTTTCTGATTGTTCCTATGGCACCTCTAATCTTCACTAGTTCTATTCTGCCTTTCCCAGTTCTGCATGAGTGATAGCCAATATCAATAGGAATAACGGGTTCTTATAGTCTCCCAGCGACCATAAGAAATATTGCCGGAACAACCATGGACATCTTAAAGAGAAAACTAGACAGTTTCCTTCAAGGAGTGCCGGACCAACCGGGTTGTGGTGGGTATGTGGGCTTGCGGGCCGCTCCAAGCAACAGCCTGGTGGACCAAGTTGTTAAAAATCGAACCTGGCCTCACGCTGGGCTCGAGGATACCTTGAGTTTACCTTTGAGTTGGTTTCGGGGCTTAGCGTTTCCGCGGCCCGGTCATCACCTAGGCCTCCTCGTTGCTAGACTGGTCAACGAGGCTGTTGGACACGGTTGCTCACAGCCTGACATATGAATCACAGCCTGGTTGATCAGGTATCCTTTGGAGGCGTTTATCCAGTTCTCTCTTGAACACTGTGAGGGGTCGGCCAGTTATGTCCCTAATGTGTAGTGGAAGCGTGTTGAACAGTCTCGGGCCCCTGATGTTGATAGTTCTCTCTTGAACACTGTGAGGGGTCGGCCAGTTATGTCCCTTATGTGTAGTGGAAGCGTGTTGAACAGTCTCGGGCCTCTGATGTTGATAGTTCTCTCTTGAACACTGTGAGGGGTCGGCCAGTTATGTCCCTTATGTGTAGTGGAAGCGTGTTGAACAGTCTCGGGCCTCTGATGTTGATAGTTCTCTCTCAGAGTACCTGTTGCACCTCTGCTCTTCAACGGGGGTATTCTGCACATCCTGCCATGCCTCCTGGTCTCATGTGGTGAGTCACTACTGGTAGTGACGTCCACGGTGTGTTGGGGGGGGGGGGGGGGGTGTTCCTGGTCTTATTACAGCGTGTGGTGCAAGTGGAGTAAGAGGCCCCTGTGGTCACTTGGGGCTCTGTGGTCCCCCTCTGGGCCCTGTGGTCCCCCTCTGGGCCCTGTGGTCCCCCTCTGGGCCCTGTGGTCCCCCTCTGGGCCCTGTGGTCCCCCTCTGGGCCCTGTGGTCCCCCTCTGGGCCCTGTGGTCCCCCCCGGGCCCTGTGGTCCCCCTCGGGCCCTGTGGTCCCCCTCGGGCCCTATGGTCCCCCTCTGGGCCCTGTGGTCCCCCTCGGGCCCTGTGGTCCCCCTCTGGGCCCTGTGGTCCTCCCTCGGGCCCTGTGGTCCTCCCTCGGGCATTGTGGTCCCCCCTCGGGCCCTGTGGTCCCCCCTCGGGCCCTGTGGTCCCCCTCGGGCCCTGTGGTCCCCCCTCGGGCCCTGTGGTCCCCCCTCGGGCCCTGTGGTCCCCCCCTCGGGCCCTGTGGTCTGGTCTCCCTTGGGGCCCTGTGGTCCCCCTCGGGCCCTGTGGTCCCCCTCGGGCCCTGTGGTCCCCCCTCGGGCCCTGTGGTCCCCCCTCGGGCCCTGTGGTCCCAATCGGGCCCTGTGGTCCCCCTCTCGGCCCCTGTGGTCCCCCCTCGGGCCCTGTGGTCCCCCCTCGGGCCCTGTGGTCCCCTCAAGCCCTGTAGTCCCCCTCGGGCCCTGTGGTCCCCCCTCGGGCCCTGTGGTCCCCCTCGGGCCCTGTGGTCCCCTCAAGCCCTGTAGTCCCCCTGGAGCCCTGTGGTTCTTAGGGGACTCTTTGGTTCTATGGGCCCCCCCCCCTGGTGGTCCCCTGGGCCAGGGGGTCCTCTGGGGCCCTGGACGTCTGGTGAGTGAGGACGGAGATGCTGCCGTGTTCACCGTTAACTTGGAGCGCCGTGGCTCCTCCCACCTTCCGGAAGTGTGTAGAGTAGCGTGACGGGCCCTCCTCCTGCCGCCACGGTGAGGGCCCCCTCCTGCCGCCACGGTGAGGGCCCCCTCCTGCCGCCACGGTGAGGGGCCCTCCTGCCGCCACGGTGAGGGGCCCCCCTCCTGCCGCCACGGTGAGGGCCCCCTCCTGCCGCCACGGTGAGGGCCCCTTCCTGCCGCCACGGTGAGGGTGCCCCCCTCCTGCCGCCACAGTGAGGGGCCCCCTCCTGCCGCCACGGTGAGGGCCCCTCCTGCCGCCACGGTGAGGGCCCCTCCTGCCGCCACGGTGAGGGCCTCCTCCTGCCGCCACGGTGAGGGCCCCTCCTGCCGCCACGGTGAGGGCCCCCTCCTGCCGCCACGGTGAGGGCCCCCTCCTGCCGCCACGGTGAGGGCCCCTCCTGCCGCCACGGTGAGGGCCCCCTCCTGCCGCCACGGTGAGGGCCCCTCCTGCCGCCACGGTGAGGGCCTCCTCCTGCCGCAACGGTGAGGGCCCCTCCTGCCGCCACGGTGAGGGCCCCCTCCTGCCGCCACGGTGAGGGCCCCCTCCTGCCGCCACGGTGAGGGCCCCTCCTGCCGCCACGGTGAGGGCCCCCTCCTGCCGCCACGGTGAGGGCCCCTCCTGCCGCCACGGTGAGGGCCCCCTCCTGCCGCCACGGTGAGGGCCCCCTCCTGCCGCCACGGTGAGGGGCCCTCCTGCAGCCACGGTGAGGGGCCCTCCTGCCGCCACGGTGAGGGGCCCTCCTGCCGCCACGGTGAGGGGCCCTCCTGCCGCCACGGTGAGGGGCCCTCCTGCCGCCACGGTGAGGGGCCCCCCTCCTGCCGCCACGGTGAGGGGCCCCCCCTCCTGCCGCCACGGTGAGGGGCCCCCCCCTCCTGCCGCCACGGTGAGGGGCCCTCCTCCTGCCGCCACGGTGAGGGGCCCCCCTCCTGCCGCCACGGTGAGGGGCCCCCCCTCCTGCCGCCACGGTGAGGGGCCCCCCCCTCCTGCCGCCACGGTGAGGGGCCCTCCTCCTGCCGCCACGGTGAGGGGCCCCCTCCTGCCGCCACGGTGAGGGGCCCTCACCGTGTGTACGCTACATGCAACATGAGAAACACGCACCAGTAAACTACCAGCATCAGTACTCTCCCCCAGCAGTAAACTACCAGCGTCAGTACTCTCCCCCAGCAGTAAACTACCAGCGTCAGTACTCTCCCCCAGCAGTAAACTACCAGCGTCAGTACTCTCCCCCAGCAGTAAACTACCAGCATCAGTACTCTCCCCCAGCAGTAAACTACCAGCGTCAGTACTCTCCCCCAGCAGTAAACTACCAGCGTCAGTACTCTCCCCCAGCAGTAAACTACCAGCGTCAGTACTCTCCCCCAGCAGTAAACTACCAGCATCAGTACTCCCCCCCAGCAGTAAACTACCAGCGTCAGTACTCTCCCCCAGCAGTAAACTACCAGCGTCAGTACTCTCCCCCAGCAGTAAACTACCAGCGTCAGTACTCTCCCCCAGCAGTAAACTACCAGCGTCAGTACTCTCCCCCAGCAGTAAACTACCAGCGTCAGTACTCTCCCCCAGCAGTAAACTACCAGCGTCAGTACTCTCCCCCAGCAGTAAACTACCAGCATCAGTACTCTCCCCCAGCAGTAAACTACCAGCGTCAGTACTCTCCCCCAGCAGTAAACTACCAGCGTCAGTACTCTCCCCCAGCAGTAAACTACCAGCGTCAGTACTCTCCCCCAGCAGTAAACTACCAGCGTCAGTACTCTCCCCCAGCAGTAAACTACCAGCATCAGTACTCTCCCCCAGCAGTAAACTACCAGCGTCAGTACTCTCCCCCAGCAGTAAACTACCAGCATCTGTACTCTCCCCCAGCAGTAAACTACCAGCATCAGTACTCTCCCCCAGCAGTAAACTACCAGCGTCAGTACTCTCCCCCAGCAGTAAACTACCAGCATCAGTACTCTCTCCCCAGCAGTAAACTACCAGCGTCAGTACTCTCCCCCAGCAGTAAACTACCAGCGTCAGTACTCTCCCCCAGCAGTAAACTACCAGCATCAGTACTCTCCCCCAGCAGTAAACTACCAGCGTCAGTACTCTCCCCCAGCAGTAAACTACCAGCGTCAGTACTCTCCCCCAGCAGTAAACTACCAGCGTCAGTACTCTCCCCCAGCAGTAAACTACCAGCATCAGTACTCTCCCCCAGCAGTAAACTACCAGCGTCAGTACTCTCCCCCAGCAGTAAACTACCAGCATCAGTACTCTCCCCCAGCAGTAAACTACCAGCGTCAGTACTCTCCCCCAGCAGTAAACTACCAGCATCAGTACTCTCCCCCAGCAGTAAACTACCAGCGTCAGTACTCTCCCCCAGCAGTAAACTACCAGCATCAGTACTCTCCCCCAGCAGTAAACTACCAGCATCAGTACTCTCCCCCAGCAGTAAACTACCAGCGTCAGTACTCTCCCCCAGCAGTAAACTACCAGCATCAGTACTCTCCCCCAGCAGTAAACTACCAGCATCAGTACTCTCCCCCAGCAGTAAACTACCAGCATCAGTACTCTCCCCCAGCAGTAAACTACCAGCATCAGTACTCTCCCCCAGCAGTAAACTACCAGCATCAGTACTCTCCCCCAGCAGTAAACTACCAGCGTCAGTACTCTCCCCCAGCAGTAAACTACCAGCGTCAGTACTCTCCCCCAGCAGTAAACTACCAGCGTCAGTACTCTCCCCCAGCAGTAAACTACCAGCGTCAGTACTCTCCCCCAGCAGTAAACTACCAGCGTCAGTACTCTCCCCCAGCAGTAAACTACCAGCGTCAGTACTCTCCCCCAGCAGTAAACTACCAGCATCAGTACTCTCCCCCAGCAGTAAACTACCAGCGTCAGTACTCTCCCCCAGCAGTAAACTACCAGCATCAGTACTCTCCCCCAGCAGTAAACTACCAGCATCAGTACTCTCCCCCAGCAGTAAACTACCAGCGTCAGTACTCTCCCCCAGCAGTAAACTACCAGCGTCAGTACTCTCCCCCAGCAGTAAACTACCAGCATCAGTACTCTCCCCCAGCAGTAAACTACCAGCGTCAGTACTCTCCCCCAGCTGTAAACTACCAGCGTCAGTACTCTCCCCCAGCAGTAAACTACCAGCGTCAGTACTCTCCCCCAGCAGTAAACTACCAGCGTCAGTACTCTCCCCCAGCAGTAAACTACCAGCATCAGTACTCTCCCCCAGCAGTAAACTACCAGCGTCAGTACTCTCCCCCAGCAGTAAACTACCAGCATCAGTACTCTCCCCAGCAGTAAACTACCAGCGTCAGTACTCTCCCCCAGCAGTAAACTACCAGCGTCAGTACTCTCCCCCAGCAGTAAACTACCAGCGTCAGTACTCTCCCCCAGCAGTAAACTACCAGCGTCAGTACTCTCCCCCAGCAGTAAACTACCAGCGTCAGTACTCTCCCCCAGCAGTAAACTACCAGCGTCAGTACTCTCCCCCAACAGTAAACTACCAGCATCAGTACTCTCCCCCACCAGTAAACCTGAGCTGCTCTTCAGGAAGTGTGACGGGACGTGAAGGAAGAGTCAGCAGTAACTGTAGAGGTCCGGAAGACAGATGTGCTAGTGGTTTACTGGTCCCTGCCAGCGTCCACCCCCACCTATGGTCCCTGCCAGCGTCCACCCCCACCTGTGGTCCCTGCCAGCGTCCACCCCCACCTGTGGTCCCTGCCAGCGTCCACCCCCACCTGTGGTCCCTGCCAGCGTCCACCCCCACCTGTGGTCCCTGCCAGCGTCCACCCCCACCTGTGGTCCCTGCCAGCGTCCACCCCCACCTGTGGTCCCTGCCAGCGTCCACCCCCACCTGTGGTCCCTGCCAGCGTCCACCCCCACCTGTGGTCCCTGCCAGCGTCCACCCCCACCTGTGGTCCCTGCCAGCGTCCTCCCCCACCTGTGATCCCTGCCAGCGTCCACCCCCACCTGTGGTCCCTGCCAGCGTCCACCCCCACCTGTGGTCCCTGCCAGCGTCCACCCCCACCTGTGGTCCCTGCCAGCGTCCACCCCCACCTGTGGTCCCTGCCAGCGTCCACCCCCACCTGTGATCCCTGCCAGCGTCCACCCCCACCTGTGGTCCCTGCCAGCGTCCACCCCCACCTGTGGTCCCTGCCAGCGTCCACCCCCACCTGTGGTCCCTGCCAGCGTCCACCCCCACCTGTGGTCCCTGCCAGCGTCCACCCCCACCTGTGATCCCTGCCTGCGTCCACCCCCACCTGTGATCCCTGCCTGCGTCCACCCCCACCTGTGATCCCTGCCTGCGTCCACCCCCACCTGTGATCCCTGCCTGCGTCCACCCCCACCTGTGGTTCCTGCCAGCGTCCACCCCCACCTGTGGTCCCTGCCAGCGTCCACCCCCACCTGTGGTCCCTGCCTGCGTCCACCCCCACCTGTGGTCCCTGCCAGCGTCCTCCCCACCTGTGGTCCCTGCCAGCGTCCACCCCCACCTGTGGTCCCTGCCAGCGTCCACCCCCACCTGTGGTCCCTGCCTGCGTCCACCCCCACCTGTGGTCCCTGCCAGCGTCCACCCCCACCTGTGGTCCCTGCCAGCGTCCACCCCCACCTGTGATCCCTGCCTGCGTCCACCCCCACCTGTGATCCCTGCCTGCGTCCACCCCCACCTGTGGTCCCTGCCAGCGTCCACCCCCACCTGTGGTCCCTGCCAGCGTCCTCCCCCACCTGTGATCCCTGCCTGCGTCCACCCCCACCTGTGATCCCTGCCTGCGTCCACCCCCACCTGTGGTCCCTGCCTGCGTCCACCCCCACCTGTGGTCCCTGCCTGCGTCCACCCCCACCTGTGGTCCCTGCCAGCGTCCACCCCCACCTGTGGTCCCTGCCAGCGTCCTCCCCCACCTGTGGTCCCTGCCAGCGTCCACCCCCACCTGTGGTCCCTGCCAGCGTCCACCCCCACCTGTGGTCCCTGCCAGCGTCCTCCCCCACCTGTGGTCCCTGCCAGCGTCCTCCCCCACCTGTGGTCCCTGCCAGCGTCCACCCCCACCTGTGGTCCCTGCCAGCGTCCACCCCCACCTGTGGTCCCTGCCAGCGTCCTCCCCCACCTGTGGTCCCTGCCAGCGTCCACCCCCACCTGTGGTCCCTGCCAGCGTCCACCCCCACCTGTGGTCCCTGCCTGCGTCCACCCCCACCTGTGGTCCCTGCCAGCGTCCACCCCCACCTGTGGTCCCTGCCTGCGTCCACCCCCACCTGTGGTCCCTGCCAGCGTCCACCCCCACCTGTGGTCCCTGCCAGCGTCCTCCCTACCTGTGGTCCCTGCCAGCGTCCACCCCCACCTGTGGTCGCTGCCAGCGTCCACCCCCACCTGTGGTCGCTGCCAGCGTCCACCCCCACCTGTGGTCGCTGCCAGCGTCCACCCCCACCTGTGGTTACCGCTTGCCGGCAAGTGTATGTACCCACATCATAAATTCGAATATACATCATACATGAATACATCGACCTTTGTTCCGGCAATATTTCTAATGCTTGCTGGGAGGGTGTTGAACAACCGTGGACCTCTGATGTTTATACAGTGTTCTCTGATTGTGCCTATGGCACCTCTGCTCTTCACTGGTTCTATTCTGCATTTCCTTTCGTACCTTTCGTTCCAGTATGTTGTTATTGTACTGTGCAAATTTGGGATTTGTGTTTCAAGTATATATATGCTGTATACTCAAGTTCGTACATACTTCCATGTATATATTATTTGATACCTTTCTCGTCTCCATTGCAAAGAGCACCTAAAGCACCTAAATTATTGGGATCGTCTCAAAGCCCTCCAAATGTACTCACTAGAAAGAAGACGAGAGAGATATCAAATAATATACACCTGGAAGATACTGGAGGGCCAAGTACCAAATCTACACAGTAAAATAACAACGTACTGGAGTGAACGATATGGAAGAAAATGTAGAATAGAACCAGTGAAGAGCAGAGGTGCCATAGGCACAATCAGAGAACACTGTATAAACATCAGAAGTCCGCGGTTGTTCAACGTCCTCCAAGCAAGCATAAGAAATATTGCCGGAACAACCGTGGACATCTTCAAGAGGAAACTAGACCATTTTCTCCAAGGAGTTGGTTCCAGACCAACCGGGCTGTGGTGGGTATGTAGGCCTGCGGGCCGCTCCAAGCAACAGCTTGGTGGACCAGACTCTCACAAGTCAAGCCTGGCCTCGATCCTGGCTTGGGGAGTAGAAGAATTCCCAGAACCCCATCAACCAGGTAGTTTTTCAGTGTCTTCTACAGTGGTAATTTTCATGCTGATTTTCGTATCATGTCGTCTGAGTATGTGTTGTCTGAGACCGTAATATCCAGGCGTGTCCTGGGGCCACCGGGAGTGTCCTGGGGCCACCGGGAGTGTCCTGGGGCCACCGGGAGTGTCCTGGGACCACCGGGAGTGTCCTGGGACCACCGGGAGTGTCCTGGGACCACCGGGAGTGTCCTGGGACCACCGGGAGTGTCCTGGGGCCACCGGGAGTGTCCTGGGGCCACCGGGAGTGTCCTGGGGCCACCGGGAGTGTCCTGGGGCCACCGGGAGTGTCCTGGGGCCACCGGGAGTGTCCTGGGGCCACCGGGAGTGTCCTGGGGCCACCGGGAGTGTCCTGGGGCCACCGGGAGTGTCCTGGGGCCACCGGGAGTGTCCTGGGGCCACCGGGAGTGTCCTGGGGCCACCGGGAGTGTCCTGGGGCCACCGGGAGTGTCCTGGGGCCACCGGGAGTGTCCTGGGGCCACCGGGAGTGTCCTGGGGCCACCGGGAGTGTCCTGGGACCACCGGGAGTGTCCTGGGGCCACCGGGAGTGTCCTGGGGCCACCGGGAGTGTCCTGGGGCCACCGGGAGTGTCCTGGGGCCACCGGGAGTGTCCTGGGGCCACCGGGAGTGTCCTGGGACCACCGGGAGTGTCCTGGGGCCACCGGGAGTGTCCTGGGGCCACCGGGAGTGTCCTGGGGCCACCGGGAGTGTCCTGGGACCACCGGGAGTGTCCTGGGGCCACCGGGAGTGTCCTGGGGCCACCGGGAGTGTCCTGGGACCACCGGGAGTGTCCTGGGACCACCGGGAGTGTCCTGGGGCCACCGGGAGTGTCCTGGGGCCACCGGGAGTGTCCTGGGGCCACCGGGAGTGTCCTGGGGCCACCGGGAGTGTCCTGGGGCCACCGGGAGTGTCCTGGGGCCACCGGGAGTGTCCTGGGGCCACCGGGAGTGTCCTGGGGCCACCGGGAGTGTCCTGGGGCCACCGGGAGTGTCCTGGGGCCACCGGGAGTGTCCTGGGGCCACCGGGAGTGTCCTGGGGCCACCGGGAGTGTCCTGGGGCCACCGGGAGTGTCCTGGGGCCACCGGGAGTGTCCTGGGACCACCGGGAGTGTCCTGGGGCCACCGGGAGTGTCCTGGGGCCACCGGGAGTGTCCTGGGGCCACCGGGAGTGTCCTGGGGCCACCGGGAGTGTCCTGGGGCCACCGGGAGTGTCCTGGGACCACCGGGAGTGTCCTGGGGCCACCGGGAGTGTCCTGGGGCCACCGGGAGTGTCCTGGGGCCACCGGGAGTGTCCTGGGGCCACCGGGAGTGTCCTGGGGCCACCGGGAGTGTCCTGGGGCCACCGGGAGTGTCCTGGGGCCACCGGGAGTGTCCTGGGGCCACCGGGAGTGTCCTGGGATCACCGGGAGTGTCCTGGGACCACCGGGAGTGTCCTGGGGCCCGCCGGGAGTGTCCTGGGGGCCGCCGGGCGCGTCCTGGGGGCCGTCGGGCGCGTCCTGGGGGCCGTCGGGCGCGTCCTGGGGGCCGCCGGGAGCGTCCTGGGGGCC
This sequence comes from Procambarus clarkii, assembly GCF_040958095.1. Lineage (NCBI taxonomy): Eukaryota > Metazoa > Arthropoda > Malacostraca > Decapoda > Cambaridae > Procambarus > Procambarus clarkii. The sequence goes on from NC_091235.1 coordinate 3,757,325, forward strand.
GCCGGGAGCGTCCTGGGGGCCGCCGGGCGCGTCCTGGGGGCCGCCGGGCGCGTCCTGGGGGCCGCCGGGCGCGTCCTGGGGGCCGCCGGGCGCGTCCTGGGGGCCGCCGGGCGCGTCCTGGGGGCCGCCGAGTGCGGCCTGGGGGGGCCGCTGGGGGCCGCCGGTCGCGTCCTGGGGGCCGCCGGGCGCGTCCTGGAGACAGGACACATGGTCGACCTTCACACTGAAAATGACCTAAACGGGAACTGCTGTAGGGGAGGACTGGTCAGTCTGCGAAAGTTCACCGGATATCCGCTCTCTGCAACATTCAGAATGTCTTTCAATTTTTAATCGTGTAATTTATCAATTAAGGTTCTTAGCAAATTGCTGTTTTTGCTGCGTGTGTATTGTCTGCCGGTGGTGTCGAAGGGCAGCCCAGGCGAAGTGTTGGGAAGGGATTGGGGAGAGGATTGGGGAGCTTGGGGAAAATAAGGGGAGAATCCTGAGGGAGGGATTCCTGGGCGACATGAATGGAGTGATGCTGTAATTCGTACGTGAGGCTACGAGCAGTTGCGTCCAACAGCCTGGTTGGACGCAACCAGGTTCCAACCAGCAAGCCCGGGTCAAAGGTCAGAGACCGGGCCGCGGTAGTAAAACTTTGACAACTAATTATAAACCAGTTGGACCAGTGTTACACCTGGAATATACTGGAGGGTCAGGTCCTAAATCTACACAGTAAAATAACAACGTACTGGAGTGAACGATAACGAAGAAAATGCAGAATAGAACCAGTGAAGAGCAGAGGTGCCATAGGCACAATCAGAGAACACTGTATAAACTTCAGAGGTCCGCGGTTGTTCAACACCCTCCCAGCAAGCATAAGAAATATTGCCGGAACAACCGTGGACATTTTCAAGAGAAAACTGGACTGTTTTCTAAGAGAAATTCTGGACCAACCGGGCTGTGGTGGGGATGTGGGCCTGCGGGCCGCTCCAAACAACAGCCTGGTGGACCAAACTCTCACAAGTCAAGCCTGGCCTCAGGCCGGGCTTGGGGAGTAGAAGAACTCCCAGAACCCCATCAAGCAGGTATCAAGCAGAGTGACGGTCAATCAAATAAGATCAAGCCCATGTGCAGTGAAAAAGCTCTGTACCCCAGGGCACAGTCCTTGCACCGCTGCTATTTCTCATTTTTATCTCGGGTATAGACAAAAATACTAGTCAAAGCTTCGTGTCATCCTCTGCAGATGATAAAAAAAATCAGCATGAAAAATGCTACTGTAGAAGACACTGAAAAACCTGCAGGCAAATATTAATAAAGAATTCGATTGGGCAGCAGAAAATAACACGATGTTTAACGGTGACAAGTTCCAGGTACTGAGGTATGGTGGGAACATGGAACTTCAACGAAACACAAGGTACAGGACACAGTCAGATCTGCTCATAGAAGGAAAGCAACATGTAAAGTACCTGAAAAATATGATGTCTGACGACCTGACATTTAGTGAACATAACGGAACAAATATAGCGGCGGCCAGGAACATGATAGCATGGATTATGACAACGTTCACATCCAGAGACCCCACAACAGTGCTAATAATATATAACTGGTGCTGTCCCGTCTTGAGTACTGCTCGGTACTTTATTCCCCTTTCAGAGCGGGAGAGATCTCTGAGTTAGAGGGCATACAGAGAACATATACGGCACGCACAGAAACGGTAAAACATGTCAATTATTGGGACCGTGGGTTATAACATGATCGTAATATGAGGCAAGGTTACCGTCTCCAAGCTCACAAAATGTACTTTGGAAAAGAGACGAGAGAGGTATCAAATAATATATACATGGAATATACTGGAGGGCCAGGTCCCAAATTTGCACATTATAATAACAACATACTGGAACGAAAAGTACGGAGGGAAATACAAAATAGAAGCAGTGAGGAGTAGAGGTGCCATAGGCACAATCAGAGAACACTGAACATCAGAGGGCCACAGCTGTTCAACACCCTCCCAGCAAGCATTATAAATATTGCCGGAACAAAGGTGGATGTATTCAAGAGGCACTTAGATAAGTTCTTGCAAGAAGTGCCCGAAACGCTTTGCGTAATAGTGGCTTTAGGCATTGTATGTACTAGCTCTACCTATAAGTCAACCAATCTTTGTCAAAATTTCTTGTATGTATGTACCTTGCCTAAATAAACATTTATTTATTTATTTATTTTATAAGTGCCGGACCAACCAGGCTGTAGTGGACATATGGGCCTGCGGGCAGCTCCAAGCAACAGCCTGTTGGACCAAGTTATCACAAGTCGAGCCTTGCCTCAGGCCGGGCTCTGGCAGTAGAACTCCCGAAACCCTCTCCAGGTATACTCCAGGTAAATGATATTTGCACACTCTCCAGGTCAACAATTTCTCTAGCGCTGAATGGGGAGAAAATCATAATTGGTATGACATCTCTTGTTCGGAAGGTCTGTTATTCAACCTGGAATTTTTCTTTTAGTTGATTGGTAGTTACTTTGTTGTGTTCTTTGAAGTCAGGTCTGCCAACATGGTTATTCTCACAACTTTAACATTGCTTCTACTTTCAATCGAGGGCTTTGACTGCGTCTTATATGAGGTTTCTGTTTTCATATTTTTTTTCCATGGCGCAGGAGCTTGAACTTATCTTCTTTAGACTTCATTTTATCTGTGGCCCATTAAAAGACCTGATTAACATCAGATTGGAGGTGTGTCGTGTCCTCTATATTGTCTACTGGCATGAAAATCCTGGTGTGTCATGTACTAATGATGATACAGTGCTGTAGTTTGTATCCTTGTCTATGTCTGATATTAGGATGAGACAAAGTACCGGAGCAAGCACGGTACCTTGGGGGGGGGGGGGGGGGGGGGCAACTGAGCTTTTCACAGTAGATGATCCGGATTTTACTGTTGACTGTTTCACTCTGCGTTCTGCTCGTTAAGAAGTTGAAGATCCATCTCCCTACTGTACCAGTAATTAATTTTGAGCGCATTTTGTCCTAGATAGAACATTTTGCTTCATAGAAAGGAATCCAAAGCACTTTTTCTTCTATTTCACCTTATGGCCTTTTGCTATCATTACTTCTCCTGGATTTCATATGAATCTTTCAACTTTAGATGGATCGTCTGGAATATCTTGGCACCATGATTGTTTGTAATATCTTTGTATCATGATCGTGTGTAATATCTTTGCAATATTTCACTTACTAAAACTGTTGAGTAGGGTGACAGCAACAGCAGGATGCATGACAGTCCTTGTCATGCCCACACGCACAACACAGTTTATTTTCTTGTTGTATATTTAATATGCAATGATGATTACCACTCGATGATAAACTGGGATTTGTTTAAGCCAGCAATAAAATTCCATTGACAGACGGAGGAAAAAGTTTTGGAAATTGTAATAGAGAGTTATGGCAGCAGGTGAGCTATTGCACAAATACCATTCCATCATTCGCATTTGTCAACATTCAGAGTATAAAAAACAAAGCAAATAAAGTTCACTTTATAGCTGGTCTCCTAAATGAGGCAAATGCAGTGTTTGCAGCTCCTAACTGAAGCTCTCACATAGTATACCTGCTTGATGGGGTTCTGGGAGTTCTTCTACTCCCCGAGCCCGGCCTAAGGCCAGGCTCGACTTTTGATAACTTGGTCCACCAGGCTGTTGCTTGGAGCGGCCCGCAGGCCCACATATCCACTTCAGCTTGGTTGATCCGGCATTTCTTGCAAAAACTTGCATAAGTGCCTCTTGGATATATTCACCTTTGTTCCGGCTATATTTCTAATACTTGCTGGGAGGGTGTTGAACAGCTGTGGACCCCTCATCTTCAGACAGTGTTTTCTGATTGTGCCTATGGCACCTCTGCTCCTCACTGGTTTTATTCTGCATTTCCTTCCGTACCTTTCGCTCTAGTATGTTGTTATTCTACTGTGCAAATTTGGGACCTGGTCCTCCAGTATCTTCCATATATATATATTATTTGATACATATCTTGTCTACTTTCCAAAGAGTACATTTTGAGAGCTTTGAGACGGTCCTAGTTATTGTGATAGTGAAGTATGGATACCGGAGATACAATCTTGTCAGAGTGACAGGAGACAGTCTAGGACACTTCAGCAGGCCCAGTCTAAGATGGAGAATTGCAGACAATAACGTTACACCAGTTACACCAGGAAGTGAACCTGGATATAACTAACCTCAGGTTGGGAACGACTTAGTTTGTGACCAATTTTTGCTCATCCAGCAGCTTACAGAGTCAAATAGGAACGAAAATACTTCTGGTGTGATCTTCACAAACAGCTAAGAAATAATCAGGGACATTACCACATCAGGTATCATATACTCGCATCACAAACTCACTGAAGTTAAAACTAACAACAATGTTCGAAATAGGTCCAAAAAGACTACAAAGTGAGAAGGGGTTATTCATTAAATTAAATTTTAACAAGAAGAGGATTGCCTGGGAAAAATAAACATAGAACTTGTAAACATTCAATGGAAATCTTCTTAAGTACTAAAACTGCCACACGAGGAATATAACTGACCATTCCACATTGTCATAAAACCTGAACCTCGCGGAAGGTCAGAAAGAGGACCAGCTTTGAGTGGAGCCTGGCCTCAGGCCGGGCTCGAGAGTAGAACTCCAGAGACCTTCTGCAGGTAGACTCCAGGTAAGCTTGGAGAGAGAGCTCAGGCGACTTTGCAGGTGAAGGAAAATACGGGAAGTGTTTAACAATAATTTAAACAGAGATATTGAAGAAATAAAGCAGAAGTTGAAGTAATTATTCGAGACTGAAGAAATTAAATTTGATGAGAATGCCAAACAAGAGATAAAAAACAATCCAAAATATTTCTTCACATAAGCGAAATCAAAATATAAAAGCTCCACTAGTATTAGGTTTATACTTACAAGTGAAGGTTCGTACTCAGACGACGACAAAGAAATGAGTGAAATGCTAAAAGATCAATATGAGGCTGTTTAGCACCCCGCTAAACAGCCTGGAAGTGGCACACCCAGACATCTTTATGAATAATATCCAATATGAATTTGAATTGCCTGTTGGAGCAACAGGCTGGAGTCCCGGGCTCGGGGGAGTAGAAGCACTCCTGGAACCCTCTCCGGGTGTCCAACCCTCGGACACACAAGTTGGTGACATGCTCATGCACTCTGTCCCGCGTCCAGACTCACAGAATTCCATATTTATATAGAAATGCAAAGTGCCAGTATTCACTCAGTGACTCGGAAAAAGTGACGCTTAACTTCTCAGTGACTCTGGAGAAAAAGCTTGGCCACTGGGAAGATACCAGAAGTTAACTCTGCAGATATAGCTCCCCTACACAAGGGAGGTAGTTAAGATTTGGCTAAACACTATAGACCAGTCGCAGAAACATCACGCATAATGAAAGTTGTGTAAGAGTGATCACGAGTCATATCTCCAGTTTTATGGCTAACAATGACCTCCACATGGAGGCCAACATGGATATAGAGCGGAAAGATTATGGCTTTTTCAGTTACTCAGCTATAGCAAAATAACGTAAGCATTATAAGAACAAATTAAGATTATATACACAGACTTTTCAGAGGCATTTGATGAGTGTGATCATGAACAAATCCTGGACGCAGGTTCGAATCCTCGTCACGGCCCTTGTGGATTTGTTCATTTGATGCATCACGTTAGTGTGATCTCTGTGTGTAATTGTGATCATGTTGCGGAAGGCCATAAATTAAGATAATTAGGAACAAGAGACACAGTAGGACGGTGGATATTCAACTTCCTGTCCAACTGAACGCAAAGAGCAACCGTCAACCAAACAAAGTCAAGTCCATACACAGTGAAAATCTCTGTACCTCAGTCCTTAGTCCCTCCACCTGCTTTTATTTTTTTCTCATATAACATATATAACAAAATGCAAATCACAGCTTCGTGTCATCACTTGCAGATATAAAATTCAGCATAAAATTTACTTCTGTAGAAGACATTGCAAAACTACAAGTCGATGTTGATAAGGCCTTCGATTGGCCAACTGAAATTGACATGATCTTCAACGGTTATGAATTCCACGTACTTAGCCATGGAAAATATTAAGAAATTTAAGAGAATAAAAGATAAAAGACCAAGTGTACTTCATAGTAGGAAAACATGTAAAGGGTCTGGGAGTCATGACGTATGAGGACCTGACTCTTAGTTCACGTAACGAAATACAGCATCAACCACGATAATGACTGAATAGCCTCGGGGTAGGTATTAATTGGGTATTAAATGTATCAACAGGGCACCTTATGTAGAGTCTACCTACTCCTTAGGTAGAGTCATTGGATGCTGTCTCTGAGTTGGCTCACTCTCACTCTCATATATCCCTTCCTCCTCCCTCACCTCACCCCCCCTACCCCCCCCTAACCCCCCTACCCCCCCTCACCCCCCCCCATCACCCCCCCCCATCACCTCACCCCCTCACCTCCCCCCCCCTTCCCCCCCTTCCCCCCCCTTCCCCCCGCCCGTTAGTTAATGCGTGCGTGGTAATTCGTGGCATTATATGTGTGTGTTGTAAGCGACCTTTCCTGCCAGGTGCAGGAGGCCGCGGCCCGCCTCCACCCCCCACACTCCTCCACCCCGCTACTGTGTCCTCCCTCCCACACTTATTGGTCCCCCCCATGAACCTCTCCTGGTGTACACTGGGGGAGGCTGGTGTACACTGGGGTAGGGGGAGGCTGGTGTACACTGGGGGAGGCTGGTGTACACTGGGGTAGGGGGAGGCTGGTGTACACTGGGGGAGGCTGGTGTACACTGGGGTAGGGGGAGGCTGGTGTACACTGGGGGAGGCTGGTGTACACTGGGGGAGGCTGGTGTACACTGGGGGAGGCTGGTGTACACTAGGGTAGGCTGGTGTACACTGGGGGAGGCTGGTGTACACTAGGGTAGGCTGGTGTACACTGGGGGAGGCTGGTGTACACTGGGGTAGGAGGAGGCTGGTGTACACTGGGGTAGGAGGAGGCTGGTGTACACTGGGGTAGGGGGAGGCTGGTGTACACTGGGGTAGGAGGAGGCTGGTGTACACTGGGGTAGGAGGAGGCTGGTGTACACTGGGGTAGGCTGGTGTACACTGGGGTAGGAGGAGGCTGGTGTACACTGGGGTAGGGGGAGGCTGGTGTACACTGGGGTAGGGGGAGGCTGGTGTACACTGGGGTAGGGGGAGGCTGGTGTACACTGGGGTAGGGGGAGGCTGGTGTACACTGGGGTAGGGGGAGGCTGGTGTACACTGGGGTAGGGGGAGGCTGGTGTACACTGGGGTAGGGGGAGGCTGGTGTACACTGGGGTAGGGGGAGGCTGGTGTGTACTGGGGGAGGCTGGTGTACACTGGGGTAGGGGGAGGCTGGTGTACACTGGGGGAGGCTGGTGTACACTGGGGTAGGAGGAGGCTGGTGTATACTGGGGTAGGGGGAGGCTGGTGTACACTGGGGTAGGGGGAGGCTGGTGTACACTGGGGTAGGGGGAGGCTGGTGTACACTGGGGTAGGGGGAGGCTGGTGTACACTGGGGTAGGAGGAGGCTGGTGTACACTGGGGTAGGGGGAGGCTGGTGTACACTGGGGTAGGAGGAGGCTGGTGTACACTGGGGTAGGGGGAGGCTGGTGTACACTGGGGTAGGAGGAGGCTGGTGTACACTGGGGTAGGGGGAGGCTGGTGTACACTGGGGTAGGAGGAGGCTGGTGTACACTGGGGTAGGGGGAGGCTGGTGTACACTGGGGTAGGGGGAGGCTGGTGTACACTGGGGTAGGGGGAGGCTGGTGTACACTGGGGTAGGGGGAGGCTGGTGTACACTGGGGTAGGGGGAGGCTGGTGTACACTGGGGTAGGGGGAGGCTGGTGTACACTGGGGTAGGGGGAGGCTGGTGTACACTGGGGTAGGGGGAGGCTGGTGTGTACTGGGGGAGGCTGGTGTACACTGGGGTAGGGGGAGGCTGGTGTACACTGGGGGAGGCTGGTGTACACTGGGGTAGGAGGAGGCTGGTGTATACTGGGGTAGGGGGAGGCTGGTGTACACTGGGGTAGGGGGAGGCTGGTGTACACTGGGGTAGGGGGAGGCTGGTGTACACTGGGGTAGGGGGAGGCTGGTGTACACTGGGGGAGGCTGGTGTACACTGGGGTAGGAGGAGGCTGGTGTACACTGGGGTAGGAGGAGGCTGGTGTACACTGGGGTAGGGGGAGGCTGGTGTACACTGGGGTAGGGGGGAGGCTGGTGTACACTGGGGTAGGGGGAGGCTGGTGTACACTGGGGTAGGGGGAGGCTGGTGTACACTGGGGTAGGGGGAGGCTGGTGTACACTGGGGGAGGCTGGTGTACACTGGGGTAGGGGGAGGCTGGTGTACACTGGGGTAGGGGGAGGCTGGTGTACACTGGGGTAGGGGGAGGCTGGTGTACACTGGGGTAGGGGGAGGCTGGTGTACACTGGGGTAGGGGGAGGCTGGTGTACACTGGGGTAGGGGGAGGCTGGTGTACACTGGGGTAGGGGGAGGCTGGTGTGTACTGGGGGAGGCTGGTGTACACTGGGGTAGGGGGAGGCTGGTGTACACTGGGGTAGGAGGAGGCTGGTGTACACTGGGGGAGGCTGGTGTACACTGGGGTAGGAGGAGGCTGGTGTACACTGGGGTAGGGGGAGGCTGGTGTACACTGGGGGAGGCTGGTGTACACTGGGGTAGGGGGAGGCTGGTGTACACTGGGGTAGGGGGAGGCTGGTGTACACTGGGGTAGGGGGAGGCTGGTGTGTACTGGGGGAGGCTGGTGTGTACTGGGGTAGGCTGGTGTACACTGGGGTAGGGGGAGGCTGGTGTGTACTGGGGTAGGCTGGTGTACACTGGGGTAGGGGGAGGCTGGTGTACACTGGGGTAGGGGGAGGCTGGTGTACACTGGGGTAGGGGGAGGCTGGTGTATACTGGGGGAGGCTGGTGTACACTGGGGTAGGAGGAGGCTGGTGTACACTGGGGGAGGCTGGTGTACACTGGGGTAGGCTGGTGTACACTGGGGTAGGGGGAGGCTGGTGTATACTGGGGTAGGGGGAGGCTGGTGTACACTGGGGTAGGGGGAGGCTGGTGTACACTGGGGTAGGAGGAGGCTGGTGTACACTGGGTAGGAGGAGGCTGGTGTACACTGGGGTAGGAGGAGGCTGGTGTACACTGGGGTAGGGGAGGCTGGTGTATACTGGGGGAGGCTGGTGTACACTGGGGTAGGAGGAGGCTGGTGTACACTGGAGTAGGGGGAGGCTGGTGTACACTGGGGTAGGAGGAGGCTGGTGTACACTGGGGTAGGAGGAGGCTGGTGTACACTGGGGTAGGAGGAGGCTGGTGTACACTGGGGTAGGAGGAGGCTGGTGTACACTGGGGTAGGGGGAGGCTGGTGTACACTGGGGTAGGAGGAGGCTGGTGTACACTGGGGTAGGGGGAGGCTGGTGTACACTGGGGTAGGGGGAGGCTGGTGTACACTGGGGGAGGCTGGTGTACACTGGGGGAGGCTGGTGTACACTGGGGTAGGGGTAGGCTGGTGTACACTGGGGTAGGGGGAGGCTGGTGTACACTGGTGTACACTGGGGGAGGCTGGTGTACACTGGGGGAGGCTGGTGTACACTGGGGGAGGCTGGTGTACACTGGGGTAGGGGGAGGCTGGTGTACACTGGGGTAGGGGGAGGCTGGTGTACACTGGGGGAGGCTGGTGTACACTGGGGTAGGGGGAGGCTGGTGTACACTGGGGTAGAAGGAGGCTGGTGTACACTGGGGTAGGGGGAGGCTGGTGTACACTGGGGTAGGGGGAGGCTGGTGTACACTGGGGGAGGCTGGTGTACACTGGGGTAGGCTGGTGTACACTGGGGTAGGGGGAGGCTGGTGTACACTGGGGTAGGGGGAGGCTGGTGTACACTGGGGTAGGGGGAGGCTGGTGTATACTGGGGGAGGCTGGTGTACACTGGGGTAGGAGGAGGCTGGTGTACACTGGGGTAGGCTGGTGTACACTGGGGTAGGCTGGTGTACACTGGGGTAGGAGGAGGCTGGTGTACACTGGGGTAGGGGGAGGCTGGTGTACACTGGGGTAGGCTGGTGTACACTGGGGTAGGGGGAGGCTGGTGTATACTGGGGTAGGGGGAGGCTGGTGTACACTGGGGTAGGGGGAGGCTGGTGTACACTGGGGTAGGGGGAGGCTGGTGTACACTGGGGTAGGGGGAGGCTGGTGTACACTGGGGTAGGAGGAGGCTGGTGTACACTGGGGGAGGCTGGTGTACACTGGGGTAGGCTGGTGTACACTGGGGTAGGAGGAGGCTGGTGTACACTGGGGTAGGCTGGTGTACACTGGGGTAGGAGGAGGCTGGTGTACACTGGGGTAGGGGGAGGCTGGTGTACACTGGGGTAGGGGGAGGCTGGTGTACACTGGGGGAGGCTGGTGTACACTGGGGTAGGGGGAGGCTGGTGTACACTGGGGTAGGGGGAGGCTGGTGTACACTGGGGTAGGAGGAGGCTGGTGTACACTGGGGTAGGGGGAGGCTGGTGTACACTGGGGTAGGGGGAGGCTGGTGTACACTGGGGTAGGGGGAGGCTGGTGTACACTGGGGTAGGGGGAGGCTGGTGTACACTGGGGTAGGGGGAGGCTGGTGTACACTGGGGTAGGGGGAGGCTGGTGTGTACTGGGGGAGGCTGGTGTACACTGGGGTAGGGGGAGGCTGGTGTACACTGGGGGAGGCTGGTGTACACTGGGGTAGGCTGGTGTACACTGGGGTAGGGGGAGGCTGGTGTACACTGGGGTAGGAGGAGGCTGGTGTACACTGGGGTAGGGGGAGGCTGGTGTACACTGGGGTAGGGGGAGGCTGGTGTACACTGGGGTAGGCTGGTGTACACTGGGGTAGGGGGAGGCTGGTGTACACTGGGGTAGGAGGAGGCTGGTGTACACTGGGGTAGGGGGAGGCTGGTGTACACTGGGGTAGGGGGAGGCTGGTGTACACTGGGGTAGGGGGAGGCTGGTGTACACTGGGGTAGGCAGAGGCTGGTGTGTACTGGGGGATGCTGGTGTACACTGGGGTAGGGGGAGGCTGGTGTACACTGGGGGAGGCTGGTGTACACTGGGGTAGGAGGAGGCTGGTGTACACTGGGGTAGGGGGAGGCTGGTGTACACTGGGGTAGGGGGAGGCTGGTGTACACTGGGGTAGGGGGAGGCTGGTGTGTACTGGGGGAGGCTGGTGTACACTGGGGTAGGGGGAGGCTGGTGTACACTGGGGGAGGCTGGTGTACACTGGGGTAGGCTGGTGTACACTGGGGTAGGGGGAGGCTGGTGTACACTGGGGTAGGGGGAGGCTGGTGTGTACTGGGGTAGGCTGGTGTACACTGGGGTAGGGGGAGGCTGGTGTACACTGGGGTAGGGGGAGGCTGGTGTACACTGGGGTAGGGGTAGGCTGGTGTACACTGGGGTAGGGGGAGGCTGGTGTATACTGGGGTAGGGGGAGGCTGGTGTATACTGGGGTAGGCTGGTGTACACTGGGGTAGGGGGAGGCTGGTGTATACTGGGGTAGGAGGAGGCTGGTGTACACTGGGGTAGGAGGAGGCTGGTGTGTACTGGGGTAGGGGGAGGCTGGTGTACACTGGGGTAGGGGTAGGCTGGTGTACACTGGGGTAGGGGGAGGCTGGTGTATACTGGGGTAGGGGGAGGCTGGTGTATACTGGGGTAGGCTGGTGTACACTGGGGTAGGGGGAGGCTGGTGTACACTGGGGTAGGAGGAGGCTGGTGTACACTGGGGTAGGAGGAGGCTGGTGTGTACTGGGGTAGGGGGAGGCTGGTGTACACTGGGGTAGGCTGGTGTACACTGGGGTAGGGGGAGGCTGGTGTATACTGGGGGAGGCTGGTGTACACTGGGGTAGGGGGAGGCTGGTGTACACTGGGGGAGGCTGGTGTACACTGGGGGAGGCTGGTGTACACTGGGGTAGGGGTAGGCTGGTGTACACTGGGGTAGGGGGAGGCTGGTGTACACTGGTGTACACTGGGGGAGGCTGGTGTACACTGGGGGAGGCTGGTGTACACTGGGGGAGGCTGGTGTACACTGGGGTAGGGGGAGGCTGGTGTACACTGGGGTAGGCTGGTGTACACTGGGGTAGGGGGAGGCTGGTGTACACTGGGGTAGGGGGAGGCTGGTGTACACTGGGGTAGGCTGGTGTACACTGGGGTAGGGGGAGGCTGGTGTACACTGGGGTAGGGGGAGGCTGGTGTACACTGGGGTAGGGGGAGGCTGGTGTACACTGGGGTAGGGGGAGGCTGGTGTATACTGGGGTAGGGGGAGGCTGGTGTACACTGGGGTAGGGGGAGGCTGGTGTACACTGGGGTAGGGGGAGGCTGGTGTACACTGGGGTAGGAGGAGGCTGGTGTACACTGGGGTAGGGGGAGGCTGGTGTACACTGGGGTAGGAGGAGGCTGGTGTACACTGGGGTAGGGGGAGGCTGGTGTATACTGGGGGAGGCTGGTGTACACTGGGGTAGGGGGAGGCTGGTGTACACTGGGGGAGGCTGGTGTACACTGGGGTAGGGGGAGGCTGGTGTATACTGGGGGAGGCTGGTGTACACTGGGGTAGGGGGAGGCTGGTGTACACTGGGGTAGGGGAGGCTGGTGTATACTGGGGGAGGCTGGTGTACACTGGGGTAGGAGGTGGCTGGTGTACACTGGGGTAGGGGGAGGCTGGTGTATACTGGGGGAGGCTGGTGTACACTGGGGTAGGAGGAGGCTGGTGTACACTGGGGTAGGGGGAGGCTGGTGTACACTGGGGTAGGAGGAGGCTGGTGTACACTGGGGTAGGGGGAGGCTGGTGTACACTGGGGTAGGGGGAGGCTGGTGTATACTGGGGGAGGCTGGTGTACACTGGGGTAGGAGGAGGCTGGTGTACACTGGGGTAGGGGGAGGCTGGTGTACACTGGGGTAGGAGGAGGCTGGTGTACACTGGGGGTCTACCAATGTACACCAATGTTCTGAACAAGTGTTGACCAGGGTTATGTAGACTAATAATGATGAATTGATCAGGAACAGGATAGACTAATAATGATGAATTGATCAGGATCAGGATCAATGATTACAAATACCTGTTACTCAGATCACAACTTAATTGAAGTTCTGACAAGCATGGGGAATAGACCTTCAAAACCACTCCCGATTCCCGGTGGAGGAAATTTCAGCAAATTCAACTTCAATAATAAACAGATAAACTGGAAGCAAATAAACCAAGACTTCACAAAAATATGATGGGAAGAACAGCTAGAAAATGCAAACCTGAACCAGTGCCTGGAAAAAATAAGCTCAGTAGCACTAGAAATATGTTCAAACCGCATACCTCTAAGAAAAAAAAGAAAGAGATGCAGATTGGAACGGGAACGTCGTTCCCTATATAGGCGAAGAAAACGAATCGCGGAACAACTTGAGAGTCGCACCCTATCTCAAGAACGGCGAAGAAGGTTAGGTAGAGAAACAGAAACAATTGAACTGAAGCTACAAGAATCATACAAAACCCAGGAGAGGCAAAGAGAGCAAAAGGCCATCAGTAAAATAGAGAGAAATCCGAAATATTTTTTTTCCTATGCAAAATCAAGATAAAAAACCACACCTAGTATCGGACCCCTGCGAAAGGGAGATGGAACTTTCACCGATGACAACAAAGAAATGAGTGAAATACTGAGGAAGCAGTACGACTCTGTTTTCAGCGAGCCACTAAACGCACTAAAGATCGATAACCCAAATGAATTTCTCATGGATATGATACCAACATCAAATCATATATCAGACGTCACCCTATCCCCACTGGATTTTGAGGAAGCCATAAACAGTATGCCTCTGCACTCTGCACCAGGCCCGGATTCTTGGAACTCCTTATTCATCAAGAACGGTAAAAAACTGCTATCGCAGGCCCTTCACATTCTTTGGAGACAAAACCTAGATACCAAACTCTCACAAGTTGAGCCTGGCCTCGGGCCGGGCTTGAAAAATAGAACAACTCCCAGAACCCCATCAATCAGGTATCAACCAGGTATACTGGCGTTATCTCTGACATACTAAAAACAGCAGAGATAGCACCACTCCATAAAGGAGGAATTAAGGCAGAGGCAAAAAATTACAGACCGATAACACTAACATCACACATCATAAAAATCTTTGAGAGAGTGCTAAGAAGTAAGATCACAAAATACATGGAATTACAGCATCTCCATAACCCCGGACAACATGGTTTCAGGACACGGCGCTCTTGCCTGTCGCAGTTGCTGGACCACTATGATATGGCATTAGATGTCATGGAAGACAAACAAAATGCTGATATAATTTACACAGATTTTGCAGAAGCCTTTGACAAATGTGACCATAGCGTTATTGCACATAAAATGCCTTCAAAAGGAATTACCGGAAAAATAGGCAGATGGATTACAATTTTCTGACTAATAGAACCCATTGTGTAATAGTCAACAAAATAAAATCCGGTCCATCTACCGTGAAGAGCTCAGTCCCCCAGGGTACTGTGCTTGCTCCAGTACTTTTTCTCATCCTCATATCGGACATAGACAAGAACACAACCTATAGCACTGTATCATCCTTTGCAGATGACACTAGGATTTTTATGAGAGTAGACAAGGAAACCTGCGGGTGCAGGTCCCGCCGTGGAGAGGGGGGACCTGCTGCCTGGGTAACAGCTTCTCCCCCGAATCAACCTTCCCTGGCTTTGCGCCTTGGTGAGACCACTCCAGACCAGGCCGACACCAGAGTGCAACTCCATAGTCTCCTGAGGCTGATGGCTGCCTACCACCAAACAACATAGAAGACTCGGCAAACCTCCAATCAGATGTAGATCAGGTCTTTCTGTGGGCTAAAGAAAATAATATGGTGTTTAACGAAGATAAGTTCCAGCTCATGCGCTACGGAAAAAATGAAAATATAAAAATGGAAACCACGTACAAAACGCAGTTAAATTATAACATAGAACGGAAAGGAAAGGCAATGTAAAGGATCTGGGTGTACTCATGTCGGAAGACCTTACATTTAATGAACACAATAAAGTAGCCGTCACAACTGCAAGAAAAATGACAGGTTGGATAACAAGAACTCTTCACACTAGAGATGCTATACCGATGATGATACTTTTCAAGACGCTAGTGCTCTCTAGAGTGGAGTACTGGTGCACAATGACAGCCCCTTTCAAAGCTGGAGAAATTGCTGACCTGGAGAGCGTGCAGAGATCCTTTACTGCTAGAATCCACTCAGTAAAACATCTAAACTACTGGGACCGACTAAAGAGCCTAAATCTGTATTCTCTTGAGCGCAGGCGGGAGAGATACATAATAATTTACACATGGAAAATAGTAGAAGGGCTGGTTCCAAACCTACACACAGAAATAACACCACATGAGACCAGAAGACATGGCAGGATGTGCAGAATACCCCCGTTGAAGAGCAGAGGTGCAACAGGTACTCTGAGAGAGAACTATCAACATCAGAGGCCCGAGACTGTTCAACACTCTTCCACTACACATAAGGGGCATAACTGGCCGACCCCTCACAGTGTTCAAGAGAGAACTATCAACATCAGAGGCCCGAGACTGTTCAACACGCTTCCACTACACATAAGGGACATAACTGGCAGACCCCTCACAGTGTTCAAGAGAGAACTTGACAAACACCTCCAAAGGATACCTGATCAACCAGGCAGTAACTCATACGTCAGGCTGCGAGCAGCCGCGTCCAACAGCCTGGTTGATCAGTCCAGCAACGAGGAGACCTGGTCGACGACCGGGCCGCGGGGTCCCTGAGCCCCGAAATCACCTATGTTGTGATTCCATATGATGTGTAATCTTACTTCTTATCTGCATTACTACCTCCTTTGTTAAGAGGCGCGATCTCCGCTGTTCTAAGTACGTCAGGGATGACGCCAGTATCTGGGCTCCGTCTCTAAAAGATGTTTAGGGCCTGTGATAGTGGCCTCCTGGTCGACGACCGGGCCGCGGGGACGCTAAGCCCCGGAAGCACCTCAAGGTAACCTCAAGGTGGTGTTTTGCACTGCTTGATGAATATAGAATTCCAGGAGTCTGGTCCTGGTGCAGAGTGCATGGGCGTGCTGTCTTTGGCTACTTCAAAGTCCAGTGGGGTTAGGGGTGACAGCTGATCTGTGGTTCCATGTTGGTGTTCCATTCATAAAGAGTTCATTTGTATCATTGATCTTTAATGTGGTTAGCGGGTTCACTGAACAGAATCGTACTGAAGCCTCAGTATTTCACTCATTTCTTTGTTGTCATCTGTGAAAGTTCCATCACCTTTGCGCAAGGGCCCCAATGCTGGCTGCAGTTTTTGTTCTTGATTTTGCATACGAAAAGACGTATTTCGGTTTTTTCACTATTTCACTTGTGGTCTTTTGCTTCCTTTGTCTCTCTTGGATTTTATATGATTCTCTCAGCTTCAACTCAATCATTTCTATTTCCCTACACAGCCTTCCTGTTCTACTCCCCAAGCCCGGCCCGAGGCCAGGCTTGCCTTGTGAGAGTTTGGTCCTCCAGGCTGTTGCTTGGAGCGGCCCGCAGGCCCACATACCCACCACAGCCCGGACCAAGTCCGGCACTCCTTGAAGAAAACAATCTAATTTTCTCTTGAAGATGTCCACGGTTGTTCCGGCAATATTTCTGATGCTTGCTGGGAGGACGTTGAACAACCGCGGACCTCTGATGTTTATACAGTGTTCTCTGATTGTGCCTATGGCACCTCTGCTCTTCACTGGTTCTATTCTGCATTTTCTTCCATATCGTTCACTCCAGTACGTTGTTATTTTACTCTGCAGATTTGGGACCTGTCCCTCCAGTATTTTCCACCTGTATATTATTTGATATCTCTCGTCTCCTTTCTAGTGAGCACATTTGGAGAGCTTTGAGACGATCCCAATAATTTAGGTGCTTTATCTCGTCTATGCGTGCCGTATATGTTCTCTGTATTCCCTCTATTTCAGCAATCTCTCCTGCTCTGAAGGGGGAAGTGAGTACCGAGCAGTACTCAAGACGGGACAACACAAGTGATTTGAAGAGTACAACCATTGTCATGTGATCTCTGGACTTGAAGGTTCTCGTAATCCATCCTATCATTTTTCTGGCTGACGCAATACTTGCTTGGTTATGCTCCCTAAACGTTAGGTCGTCGGACATCATTATTCCCAAATCCTTGACATGTTGTTTTCCTACTATGGGCAGATTCGATTGTGTTTTGTACCCTGTTTTATGTTTCAGGTCTTCATTTTTGCCGTATCTGAGTACCTGGAATTTATCGCCATTAAACAATATGTTATTTTCTGCTGCCCAATCGAAAACTTTGTTAATGTCTGTTTGTAGTTTTTCAATGTCTTCAGCAGAGGTAATTTTCATGCTGATTTTTGTATCATCTGCAAAGGATGACACGATGCTGTGACTTGTATTTTTGTCTATATCTGATATGAGAATAAGGAACAGCAGTGGTGCAAAGACTGTACCTTGAGGTACAGAGCTTTTAACTGCGCTCGGACTCGATTTTTCTTGATTGATTGTTACTCTTTGTGTTATGTTTGACAGGAAATTGAGTATCCAGCGTCCTACTTTACCAGTTATACCCATTGACCTCATTTTGTGTGCAATCACTCCATGGTCACATTTGTCGAATGCCTTTGCAAAATCTGTGTATACAACATCTGCACTCTGTTTTTCTTCTAATGACTCAGTGATTTTGTCATAATGGTCAAGTAGCTGTGAGAGGCATGATCTTCCTGCTCTAAATCCATGTTGGCCTGGATTGTGGAGATCATTGGTGTCCATGAATCTAGTGACCTGACTCCTCATCACTCTCTCAAGTACTTTTATTATGTGAGACGTTAATGCAACTGGTCTATAATTCTTTGCCAATGCTTTGCTCCCTCCCTTGTGTAGAGGGGCAATGTCTGCAGCTTTAAGCGCATCTGGTATCTTCCCCGTGTCCAAGCTCTTCCTCCACACTATACTGAGTGCCTGTGCTACTGGCACTTTGCATTTCTTTATAAACATTGAATTCCATGAGTCTGGACCCGGGGCTGAGTACATGGGCATATTGTCAATTTCTCTTTCAAAATCTGCCACGCTCGTGTTGATATCAGTTATATTTACAGGTGTTTGAGTATCATTCATAAAGCAATTGTCCGAATCTTCCACTTTCATGCTGAGTATCGGGGTGGTAAACATGTCTTCATACTGCTTTTTTAGGATTTCACTAATTTCTTTATCATCCTCAGTGTATGAACCTTCACTAGTACGAATAGGTCCAATACTGGCAGTGGTTTTCGCTTTTGATTTAGCATATGTGAAGAAATATTTTGGGTTTTTCTTTATTTCTTGAATTGCTTTCTGTCCTAGTTGCCTTTCTTCAGTCTGATAGGAATGCTTCAGTCTCTGTTCGATTTCTTCAATCTCCCTGTTTAAATTATTTCTTCTTCGTATGGAGAGTCGTGTCTGCATAAGCATTTCCGTTAATCTCTTCCTCCTTTTGTAATGTCGTCTGCGTTCTCTTTCTACATTGGAACTCTTTCTGGCTTTCCTCAAAGGAACATGTTTCAGACAGACTTCATATGCTTCAGAAGTCAGTTTTTCTATTCCCTGTGTAGGATTTTTATTACTTAGAACATTTTCCCATTGAATGTTTGTAAGTTCCCTGTTTATTTTCTCCCAGTCTATCCTTTTATTATTAAAATTGAATTTATTGAATAGCCCTTCTCGCTTGTTGTTTCTCTAGGGCTTACTACCGTTATTAATGTTAGTTTGCACTTCAATGAGCTTGTGGGCCGAGTCCGTAGTGTCTGAGACAGTAATGTCTCTGATTAGCTCCTCATTGTTCGTGAATATCAGGTCCAGCGTGTTTTCGTTCCTAGTTGGTTCTGTAATCTGCTGACTGAGCGAGAATTTGTCACAGAATCTCAGTAGTTCTCTGACCTGTGGTTGGTTATTTCCAGGTTGACTTCCTGCTATAATGTTATTGTTTACTATTACTGCGTCAGAGTGGCGCGTGTGAGCTGTTCTGCTATTTGTTTTCTTCCCCTATAGAGGGAGCGCCGTTCACGTTCCAGTTTACAGCTTTTTCTCTTTTTTCTTAGTGGTATATGTGGTCTACATGTTCCTTAGTGGTATATGTGGTCAACATGTTCCTTAGTGGTGTATGTGGTCAACATGTTCCTTAGTGGTGTATGTGGTCAACATGTTCCTTAGTGGTATATGTGGTCAACATGTTCCTTAGTGGTATATGTGGTCAACATGTTCCTTAGTGGTATATGTGGTCAACATGTTCCTTAGTGGTATATGTGGTCAACATGTTCCTTAGTGGTATATGTGGTCAACATGTTCCTTAGTGGTATATGTGGTCAACATGTTCCTTAGTGGTATATGTGGTCAACATGTTCCTTAGTGGTATATGTGGTCAACATGTTCCTTAGTGGTATATGTGGTCAACATGTTCCTTAGTGGTATATGTGGTCAACATGTTCCTTAGTGGTATATGTGGTCTACAAGTTTTGTAGATTTCAACACCAGTCGTGGTGTAGTACACCACGACTGGTGTTGAAGGGTGAGGACTGGTGGTGAAGGGTGAGGACTGGTGGTGAAGGGTGAGGACTGGTGGTGAAGGGTGAGGACTGGTGGCGAAGGGGGAGGACTGGTGTTGAAGGGTGAGGACTGGTGTTGAAGGGTGAGGACTGGTGGTGAAGGGTGAGGAAGGGTGAAGCCAGTATGAGGCTATGTTTAGCACACCAGTAAACAACATGAAAGTTGATGACCCAGACAGCTTCTTTATGAATGACATTCAAGCTGCAGATAATATAACGGATATTACCACAAACTCGGAAGACTTTGAAAGAGAAATTGATAATATGCCTATGCACTCAGCTCCTGGGCCTGACTCATGGAATTCAATATTCATAAAGAAATGTAAAGTACCAGTAGCGAGAGCACTCAGCGTAATATGGAGAAAGAGCCTGGATACAGGGGAGATACCAGCAGCACTTAAATCTGCAGATATAGCTCCGTTGCACAAGGGGGGGAGTAAAGCCTTGGCAAAAAATTATAGGCCAGTTGCACTAACATCACACATAATAAAAGTGTTTGAAAGAGTGATTAGGAATCAAATTTCTAGTTTTATGGAAAACAATGAATTGCACAATCCAGGACAACATGGATTTAGAGCGGGAAGATCCTGTCTGTCACAGTTACTCAACCACTATGACAAAATCACAGAAGCCCTAGAAGAAAAGCAAAATGCAGATGTTGTATACACAGACTTTGCAAAGGCGTTCGACAAATGTGACCATGGGGTGATAGCTCACAAAATGAGGTCAATGGGAATAACTGGAAAAGTAGGACGCTGGATACTCAATTTCCTGTCGAACAGAACACAAAGAGTAACAGTCAATCAGATAAAATCGAGTCCAAGCGATGTTAAAAGCTCTGTACCTCAAGGTACAGTCCTTGCACCGCTACTGTTCCTTATTCTCATATCTGATATAGACAAAAATACACGCCACAGCTTCGTGTCGTCCTTTGCAGATGACACAAAAATCAGCATGAAAATTACCTCTGCTGAAGACATTGAAAAACTACAAGCAGATGTCAACAAAGTTTTGGATTGGGCAGCAGAAAATAACATGATGTTTAACAGTGATAAATTTCAGGTACTCAGGTACGGCAAACATGAGGATCTGAAACATAATACAGGGTACAAAACACAATCGAATCTTCCCATAGTAGGAAAACAGCATGTCAAGGATTTGGGAATAATGATGTCCGACGATCTAACGTTTAGGGAGCATAACCAAGCAAATATCGCGTCAGCCAGAAAAATGATCGGATGGATTACGAGAACTTTCAAATCCAGGGATCCCATCACAATGGTTGTACTCTTCAAGTCACTTGTGCTGTCCCGTCTCGAGTACTGCTCAGTACTCACTTCCCCCTTCAGAGCAGGAGAGATTGCTGAAATAGAGGGAATACAGAGAACATATACGGCACGCATAGACGAGATAAAACACGTAAATTATTGGGATCGTCTCAAAGCTCTCCAAATGTACTCTCTAGAAAGGAGACGAGAGAGATACCAAATAATATACACCTGGAAAATACTGGAGGGTCAGGTCCCAAATCTACACAGTAAAATAACAACGTACTGGAGTGAACGATATGGAAGAAAATGCAAGATTGAACCTGTGAAGAGCAGAGGTGCCATAGGCACAATCAGAGAGCACTGTATAAACATCAGGGGTCCGCGGTTGTTCAACGTCCTCCCAGCGAGCATAAGAAATATTGCCGGAACAACCGTGGACATCTTCAAGAGAAAACTGGACGGTTTTCTAAGAGAAGTTCCGGATCAGCCGGGCTGTGGTGGGTACGTGGCCCTGCGGGCCGCTCCAAGCAACAGCCTGGTGGACCAAACTCTCACAAGTCGAGCCTGGCCTCGGGCCGGGCTTGGGGAGTAGAAGAACTCCCAGAACCCCATCAACCAGGTATCAACCAGGTGGTGAAGGGTGAGGACTGGTGGTGAAGGTGGAGGACTGGTGGTTAAGGGTGAGGACTGGTGGTAAAGGGTGAGGACTGGTGGTGAAGGGTGAGGACTGGTGGCGAAGGGTGAGGACTGGTGGCGAAGGGGGAGGACTGGTGGTGAAGGGTGAGGACTGGTGGTGAAGGGGGAGGACTGGTGGTGAAGGGTGAGGACTGGTGGTGAAGGGTGAGGACTGGTGGTGAAGGGTGAGGACTGGTGGTGAAGGTGGAGGACTGGTGGTGAAGGGTGAGGACTGGTGGTGAAGGGTGAGGACTGGTGTTGAAGGGTGAGGACTGGTGGTGAAGGGTGAGGACTGGTGTTGAAGGGTGAGGACTGGTGGTGAAGGGTGAGGACTGGTGGTGAAGGTGGAGGACTGGTGGTGAAGGGTGAGGACTGGTGGTGAAGGGTGAGGACTGGTGGTGAAGGGTGAGGACTGGTGGTGAAGGGTGAGGACTGGTGGTGAAGGGTGAGGACTGGTGGTGAAGGGTGAGGACTGGTGGTGAAGGGTGAGGACTGGTGTTGAAGGGTGAGGACTGGTGTTGAAGGGTGAGGACTGGTGGTGAAGGGTGAGGACTGGTGGTGAAGGGTGAGGACTGGTGGTGAAGGGTGAGGACTGGTGGTGAAGGGTGAGGACTGGTGGTGAAGGGTGAGGACTGGTGGTGAAGGGTGAGGACTGGTGGTGAAGGGTGAGGACTGGTGGTGAAGGGTGAGGACTGGTGGTGAAGGGTGAGGACTGGTGGTGAAGGGTGAGGACTGGTGGTGAAGGGTGAGGACTGGTGGTGAAGGGTGAGGACTGGTGGTGAAGGGTGAGGACTGGTGGTGAAGGGTGAGGACTGGTGGTGAAGGGTGAGGACTGGTGGTGAAGGGTGAGGACTGGTGGTGAAGGGTGAGGACTGGTGTTGAAGGGTGAGGACTGGTGTTGAAGGGTGAGGACTGGTGTTGAAGGGTGAGGACTGGTGTTGAAGGTGGAGGACTGGTGTTGAAGGGTGAGGACTGGTGGTGAAGGGTGAGGACTGGTGGTGAAGGGTGAGGACTGGTGGTGAAGGGTGAGGACTGGTGGTGAAGGGTGAGGACTGGTGGTGAAGGGTGAGGACTGGTGGTGAAGGGTGAGGACTGGTGGTGAAGGGTGAGGACTGGTGGTGAAGGGTGAGGACTGGTGGTGAAGGGTGAGGACTGGTGTTGAAGGGTGAGGACTGGTGTTGAAGGGTGAGGACTGGTGTTGAAGGGTGAGGACTGGTGTTGAAGGTGGAGGACTGGTGTTGAAGGGTGAGGACTGGTGTTGAAGGGTGAGGACTGGTGGTGAAGGGTGAGGACTGGTGGTGAAGGGTGAGGACTGGTGGTGAAGGGTGAGGACTGGTGGTGAAGGGTGAGGACTGGTGGTGAAGGGTGAGGACTGGTGGTGAAGGGTGAGGACTGGTGGTGAAGGGTGAGGACTGGTGGTGAAGGGTGAGGACTGGTGGTGAAGGGTGAGGACTGGTGTTGAAGGGTGAGGACTGGTGTTGAAGGGTGAGGACTGGTGTTGAAGGGTGAGGACTGGTGGTGAAGGGTGAGGACTGGTGGTGAAGGGTGAGGACTGGTGGTGAAGGGTGAGGACTGGTGGTGAAGGGTGAGGACTGGTGGTGAAGGGTGAGGACTGGTGGTGAAGGGTGAGGACTGGTGGTGAAGGGTGAGGACTGGTGGTGAAGAGTGAGGACTGGTGGTGAAGGGTGAGGACTGGTGGTGAAGGGTGAGGACTGGTGGTGAAGGTGGAGGACTGGTGGTGAAGGGTGAGGACTGGTGGTGAAGGGTGAGGACTGGTGGTGAAGGGGGAGGACTGGTGGCGAAGGGTGAGGACTGGTGGCGAAGGGGGAGGACTGGTGGCGAAGGGTGAGGACTGGTGGCGAAGGGTGAGGACTGGTGGCGAAGGGTGAGGACTGGTGGCGAAGGGTGAGGACTGGTGGCGAAGGTGGAGGACTGGTGGCGAAGGGTGAGGACTGGTGGCGAAGGGTGAGGACTGGTGGTGAAGGGTGAGGACTGGTGGTGAAGGGTGAGGACTGGTGGTGAAGGGTGAGGACTGGTGGTGAAGGGTGAGGACTGGTGGTGAAGGGTGAGGACTGGTGGTGAAGGGTGAGGACTGGTGGTGAAGGGTGAGGACTGGTGGTGAAGGGTGAGGACTGGTGGTGAAGGGTGAGGACTGGTGGTGAAGGTGGAGGACTGGTGGTGAAGGTGGAGGACTGGTGGTGAAGGGTGAGGACTGGTGGTGAAGGGTGAGGACTGGTGGTGAAGGGTGAGGACTGGTGGTGAAGGGTGAGGACTGGTGTTGAAGGGTGAGGACTGGTGGTGAAGGGTGAGGACTGGTGGTGAAGGGTGAGGACTGGTGGTGAAGGGTGAGGACTGGTGGTGAAGGGTGAGGACTGGTGGTGAAGGGTGAGGACTGGTGGTGAAGGGTGAGGACTGGTGGTGAAGGGTGAGGACTGGTGGTGAAGGGTGAGGACTGGTGGTGAAGGGTGAGGACTGGTGGTGAAGGTGGAGGACTGGTGGTGAAGGGTGAGGACTGGTGGTGAAGGGTGAGGACTGGTGGTGAAGGGTGAGGACTGGTGGTGAAGGGTGAGGACTGGTGGTGAAGGGTGAGGACTGGTGGTGAAGGGTGAGGACTGGTGGTGAAGGGTGAGGACTGGTGTTGAAGGTGGAGGACTGGTGGTGAAGGGGGAGGACTGGTGGTGAAGGGTGAGGACTGGTGGTGAAGGGTGAGGACTGGTGTTGAAGGTGGAGGACTGGTGAAGGGGGAGGACTGGTGGTGAAGGGTGAAGACTGGTGGTGAAGGGTGAGGACTGGTGGTGAAGGGTGAGGACTGGTGTTGAAGGTGGAGGACTGGTGGTGAAGGGGGAGGACTGGTGGTGAAGGGTGAGGACTGGTGGTGAAGGGTGAGGACTGGTGTTGAAGGTGGAGGACTGGTGGTGAAGGGGGAGGACTGGTGGTGAAGGGTGAGGACTGGTGTTGAAGGTGGAGGACTGGTGGTGAAGGGGGAGGACTGGTGGTGAAGGGGGAGGACTGGTGGTGAAGGGGGAGGACTGGTGGTGAAGGGTGAGGACTGGTGGTGAAGGGTGAGGACTGGTGGTGAAGGGTGAGGACTGTTGTTGAAGGTGGAGGACTGTTGTTGAAGGTGGAGGACTGGTGGTGAAGGGGGAGGACTGGTGGTGAAGGGGGAGGACTGGTGGTGAAGGGGGAGGACTGGTGGTGAAGGGGGAGGACTGGTGGTGAAGGGGGAGGACTGGTGGTGAAGGGTGAGGACTGGTGGTGAAGGGTGAGGACTGGTGGTGAAGGGGGAGGACTGGTGGTGAAGGGGGAGGACTGGTGGTGAAGGGGGAGGACTGGTGGTGAAGGGTGAGGACTGGTGGTGAAGGGTGAGGACTGGTGGTGAAGGGTGAGGGCTGGTGGTGAAGGGTGTGGACTGGTGGTGAAGGTGGAGGACTGGTGGTGAAGGGTGAGGACTGGTGGTGAAGGGGGAGGACTGGTGGTGAAGGGGGAGGACTGGTGGTGAAGGGGGAGGACTGGTGGTGAAGGGTGAGGACTGGTGGTGAAGGGTGAGGACTGGTGGTGAAGGGGGAGGACAAGGACGTCTGACATTGGGCAGTGTGAAGTGATGCAACATTAGGGTTAAATATTGCAGCGTGATGCAATCATGCTCCCTCTCCCCACCCGCGTCTGTGGTGTCTGGGCGGGGAGGGTGGTGTCTGGGTGTGGGCGGGGAGGGTGGGGGAAGGTGTCTGGGTGTGGGCGGGGAGGGTGGTGTCTGGTGGGCGGGGAGGGTGGGGGAAGGTGTCTGGGTGTGGGCGGGGAGGGTGGTGTCTGGGTGTGGGCGGGGAGGGTGGTGTCTGGGTGTGGGCGGGGAGGGTGGTGTCTGGGTGTGGGCGGGGAGGGTGGTGTCTGGGGGGCGGGGAGGGTGGGGGAAGGTGTCTGGGTGGGGAGAGCGACACTAGCGGGCGGAGGATGAACTACTGACCACAACAAGGACACGCGCCAGTGCTCTCATCAGCCCAGCTGTCCACTGATGCAGGTTTTGGGAAACAAATGTCAAGGATTACTCTCAATGTCAACATGAATAAACAGGTTCTCATGGCACAGTGGCAACGTCCTATGAAGGATGTCAACTGGTGAGTGTGGCAGGGACAGCGACGTCGCTCTGACCACCACTCTAGCTTCTGAGAAATCTGCCATCGACGCAGAACCGTCAGTCTGGTGCCCCGGGGGCCCCTGTTATCTTAACCCAGGTGCCCCGGGCCCCTGTTATCTTAACCCAGGTGCCCCGGGCCCTGTTGTCTTAACCCCGGGCCCTGTTGTCTTAACCCAGGTGCCCCGGGGCCCTGTTGTCTTAACCCAGGTGCCCCGGGCCCCTGTTGTCTTAACCCAGGTGCCCCGGGGCCCTGTTGTCTTAACCCAGGTGCCCCGGGCCCCTGTTGTCTTAACCCAGGTGCCCCCGGGGCCCCTGTTGTCTTAACCCAGGTGCCCCGGGCCCTGTTGTCTTAACCCAGGTGCCCCCGGGCCCTGTTGTCTTAACCCAGGTGCCCCGGGCCCCTGTTGTCTTAACCCAGGTGCCCCGGGCCCCTGTTGTCTTAACCCAGGTGCCCCGGGGCCCTGTTGTCTTAACCCCGGGCCCTGTTGTCTTAACCCAGGTGCCCCGGGGCCCTGTTGTCTTTACCCAGGTGCCCCGGGGCCCTGTTGTCTTAACCCAGGTGCCCCGGGGCCCTGTTGTCTTAACCCAGGTGCCCCGGGGCCCTGTTGTCTTAACCCAGGTGCCCCTGGGGCCCCTGTTGTCTTAACCCAGGTGCCCCCGGGGCCCCTGTTGTCTTAACCCAGGTGCCCCAGGCCCTGTTGTCTTAACCCAGGTGCCCCCGGGGCCCCTGTTGTCTTAACCCAGGTGCCCCGGGCCCTGTTGTCTTAACCCAGGTGCCCCGGGCCCTGTTGTCTTAACCCAGGTGCCCCGGGGCCCTGTTGTCTTAACCCCGGGCCCTGTTGTCTTAACCCAGGTGCCCCGGGGCCCTGTTGTCTTAACCCAGGTGCCTCGGGCCCTGTTGTCTTAACCCAGGTGCCCCGGGCCCCTGTTGTCTTAACCCAGGTGCCCCGGGGCCCTGTTGTCTTAACCCCGGGCCCTGTTGTCTTAACCCAGGTGCCCCGGGGCCCTGTTGTCTTAACCCAGGTGCCCCGGGCCCTGTTGTCTTAACCCAGGTGCCCCGGGGCCCTGTTGTCTTAACCCCGGGCCCTGTTGTCTTAACCCCGGGCCCTGTTGTCTTAACCCCGGGCCCTGTTGTCTTAACCCAGGTGCCCCGGGGCCCTGTTGTCTTAACCCCGGGCCCTGTTGTCTTAACCCCGGGCCCTGTTGTCTTAACCCAGGTGCCCCGGGCCCTGTTGTCTTAACCCAGGTGCCCCGGGCCCCTGTTGTCTTAACCCAGGTGCCCCGGGCTCCTGTTGTCTTAACCCAGGTGCCCCGGGGCCCTGTTGTCTTAACCCAGGTGCCCCGGGGCCCTGTTGTCTTAACTCAGGTGCCCCGGGCCCCTGTTGTCTTAACCCAGGTGCCCCGGGGCCCTGTTGTCTTAACCCAGGTGCCCCGGGGCCCTGTTGTCTTAACCCAGGTGCCCCGGGGCCCTGTTGTCTTTACCCAGGTGCCCCGGGGCCCTGTTGTCTTAACCCAGGTGCCCCGGGACCCTGTTGTCTTAACCCCGGGCCCTGTTGTCTTAACCCCGGGCCCTGTTGTCTTAACCCAGGTGCCCCGGGCCCTGTTGTCTTAACCCCGGGCCCTGTTGTCTTAACCCCGGGCCCCTGTTGTCTTAACCCAGGTGCCCCGGGCCCTGTTGTCTTAACCCAGGTGCCCCGGGCCCCTGTTGTCTTAACCCAGGTGCCCCGGGGCCCTGTTGTCTTAACCCAGGTGCCCCGGGGCCCTGTTGTCTTAACCCAGGTGCCCCGGGCCCTGTTGTCTTAACCCGGGTGCCCCGGGCCCCTGTTGTCTTAACCCAGGTGCCCCGGGCCCTGTTGTCTTAACCCGGGTGCCCCGGGCCCCTGTTGTCTTAACCCCGGGCCCCTGTTGTCTTAACCCAGGTGCCCCGGGCCCTGTTGTCTTAACCCGGGTGCCCCGGGGCCCTGTTGTCTTAACCCAGGTGCCCCGGGGCCCTGTTGTCTTAACCCAGGTGCCCCGGGCCCCTGTTGTCTTAACCCAGGTGCCCCGGGCCCTGTTGTCTTAACCCAGGTGCCCCGGGCCCTGTTGTCTTAACCCAGGTGCCCCGGCGCCCTGATGTCATTCAGTATGAATAACATCCAAACCCCAGACAATATAACTGATATTAACACAAACGCAAGTCTTTGAAAGAGAAATTAACAACATGTCCATGCACTCGGCTCCTGGTTCTGGAATACAATATTCATAAAGAAATGTAAAGTACCAGTAGCGCGAGCACTCAGCGTAGTATGGAGGAAGAGCCTGGATACAGGGGAGATACCAGCTGCACTTAAATCTGCAGATATAGCTCCGCTGCACAAGGGGGGTAGTAAAGCCTTGGCAAAACACTATTTCCAAGTTGAAGGAATATCACCTTTTGGTTACAGTTACGGGGCTTAGTGTCCCCGCGGCCCGGTCATCGTCCAGGCCTCCTCGTTGCTGGACTCTATATTATGTGTGTCTATGTCTCAGATATAGACACGTATAATAAAAGATTTTAAAAGAATGATTAGGCATCAAATTTCCAGTTTTATGGAAAACATCGACTTTCACAAGCCCGGACAACAGGGATTTAGAGCGGGAAGATCCTGTGTTTCACAACTACTCAATCCCTATGACAGAATCACAAAAACGTTAGAAGAAACACTAAATGCAATATTATATACAGACTTTGCAAAGACATTTGATAAGTGTGACCTTGGAGGGATACCCCATAAAATGAGATCAATTGGGATAACAGGTAAAGTGGGGCGTTAGATTTTCAATTTTCTGTCAAACAGAAGGCAAAGAGTAACAGTCAATCAAATTTGATCAAGTCCAAATGCAGTGAAAAGCTCTGTACCCCCAGGGCACAGTCCTTGCACCGCTGCTCTGTACCCCCAGGGCACAGTCCTTGCACCGCTGCTCTGTACCCCCAGGGCACAGTCCTTTCACCGCTGCTCTGTACCCCCAGGGCACAGTCCTTGCACCGCTGCTCTGTACCCCCAGGGCACAGTCCTTGCACCGCTGCTCTGTACCCCCAGGGCACAGTCCTTGCACCGCTGCTCTGTACCCCCAGGGCACAGTCCTTGCACCGCTGCTCTGTACCCCCAGGGCACAGTCCTTGCACCGCTGCTCTGTACCCCCAGGGCACAGTCCTTGCACCGCTGCTCTGTACCCCCAGGGCACAGTCCTTGCACCGCTGCTCTGTACCCCCAGGGCACAGTCCTTGCACCGCTGCTCTGTACCCCCAGGGCACAGTCCTTGCACCGCTGCTCTGTACCCCCAGGGCACAGTCCTTGCACCGCTGCTCTGTACCCCCAGGGCACAGTCCTTGCACCGCTGCTCTGTACCCCAGGGCACAGTCCTTACACCGCTGCTCTGTACCCCCAGGGCACAGTCCTTGCACCGCTGCTCTGTACCCCCAGGGCACAGTCCTTGCACCGCTGCTCTCTCTCATTCTTATCTCAGATATAGACAAAAATAACAGTCAGAGCTTCGTGTCCTCCTTTGCAGATGATACAAAAATTAGCATGAAAATTTCCTCTGCAGTAGACGGTGACAAGTTCCAGGTACTGAGGTATGGTGGGAACAAGGAAGTTAAGCGAAACACAGGGTACAGGACACAGTCAGATCTGCTCATAGAAGGAAAGCAACATGTGAAAGATCTGGGAATTATGATATCTGACGACCTGACATTTAGTGAACATAACCGAGCAAATATGTTCACTGAATGGGCAGCAGCAGCCTCCTGGAGCGTGGCGCCGGGCAGCAGCACCAGCCTCCTGGAGCGTGGCGCCGGGCAGCAGCACCAGCCTCCTGGAGCGTGGCGCCGGGCAGCAGCACCAGCCTCCTGGAGCGTGGCGACGGGCAGCAGCACCAGCCTCCTGGAGCGTGGCGACGGGCAGCAGCACCAGCCTCCTGGAGCGTGGCGACGGGCAGCAGCAGCCTCCTGGAGCGTGGCGACGGGCAGCACCAGCCTCCTGGAGCATGGCGACGGGCAGCAGCAGCCTCCTGGAGCGTGGCGACGGGCAGCAGCAGCCTCCTGGAGCGTGGCGACGGGCAGCAGCAGCCTCCTGGAGCGTGGCGACGGGCAGCAGCAGCCTCCTGGAGCGTGGCGACGGGCAGCAGCAGCCTCTTAGAGCATGGCGACGGGCAGCAGCAGCCTCCTGGAGCGTGGCGCCGGGCAGCAGCACCAGCCTCCTGGAGCGTGGCGACGGGCAGCAGCAGCCTCCTGGAGCGTGGCGACGGGCAGCAGCAGCCTCCTGGAGCGTGGCGACGGGCAGCAGCAGCCTCTTAGAGCATGGCGACGGGCAGCAGCCGCCTCTTAGAGCATGGCGACGGGCAGCAGCAGCCTCTTGGAGCGTGACGACGGGCAGCAGCAGCCTCTTAGAGCATGGAGACGGGCAGCAGCAGCCTCTTGGAGCGTTGTAACACGGGTTAGGTTCTCTCTCTCTACTTCTCTCCTTTTCCCTCTACCCGTATTCTTACTTTTTTTATTCTCTACCAAGGGACTCCAAAACTTTTACCAAAGCCAACTCCACGCCACGTGGTCCTAAGACGATTGACCGACTTAGGATTCTACACCCAGTATGACGTGACCTAGGCTCTGAGCAAAACCCTAGAGTCGCCTCTACGCTGCCACCACCAGACCAGCAACACCGAGCAATGATCGAGGTCTGGATCGATCACGCTAATTAATCAACCTTGGGGCTTGATCCCCACTATAACCGATGACCGTGGAAACTTAAGAGTGTGAAATTAATTACACGGGAATGATTCGATGTTAGAATCGGCGCCCAATCCAACTCTGCCTCGTGTGGACCACGTGACCAGGACAAGTATACACATAACCAAATGGAAACAATAAAAATGCAAATTATTAACTTAATTAATTTATTAAAAGAAAAACTAAAACAAAATCTAAATATGTTCACTCCCTGTCACTTTAACACTCCCTACTTGACCTGAATGCAATGAGATGACCAGTCTTATACATAACAATAGCAACTATACCTCTATGTTTTACCAGCTGAAGATGTTGGGCTGGTCTTGGGAGAGGTAAGATGGATTGACCTCTCCCAGTTGCTCTGGACGCCACACTGATCTCTTCCTCGTCTGGCCTAGCCCAGGCTAGAGCATTGTAACCTTCCGCCTAGTCAAAGTTTCACCAAGTTACTAGCAAGGTTTAAGTTATAACAATTAACCTCTGTTTGTACTGAATTGATCCAGACTGGTTGAATTATTTTACTGAAATTAAATTACACAAACATCTAACGGCAGAGCTGTTCCCGATCCCCCAAAAATGGATAATTGAACTTTGAGAAATAGTAGACCTGTCAACCCTGCTGACCTATGACCGCCGGTCACTCCGCCTTACAAGTTAGATCTGATTCGTGACGTCACTGATGGTGACTTAAACTCAATAATTAGAATACTCTTGATATTGTATCCAGTACTATTATACAATACAATTTTAATGCAAAATGAATAAAGGCTAATTTCTCTAAATTACTGAATACTATAGGATGGTTCATTATACAAAACTATGAACAAAGATGCCCGCCATTTGTGACTCAGACCTGCTAATTCCCAGGGGACTGGACGTTGTTGAGAGGTCAGGTCCCTACTCGAACTTCTGGAACCTTCTGGAATAATTCTTACAACAGCCTAGTTTGTTACAGCGTGGCGACGGGCAGCAGCAGCCTCTTAGAGCATGGAGACGGGCAGCAGCAGCCTCTTGGAGCGTGGCGACGGGCAGCAGCAGCCTCTTGGAGCGTGACGACGGGCAGCAGCAGCCTCCTGGAGCATGGCGACGGGCAGCAGCAGCCTCTTAGAGCATTGCGACGGGCAGCAGCAGCCTCTTGGAGCGTGGCGACGAGCAGCAGCAGTCTCTTAGAGCATGGCGACGGGCAGCAGCAGCCTCTTGGAGCGTGGCGACGGGCAGCAGCAGCCTCTTAGAGCATGGCGACGGGCAGTAGCAGCCTCTTGGAGCATGGCGACGGGCAGCAGCAGCCTCTTAGAGCATGGCGACGGGCAGCAGCAGCCTCTTGGAGCTTGGCGACGGGCAGCAGCAGCCTCCTGGAGCGTGGCGACGGGCAGCAGCAGCCTCTTAGAGCATGGCGACGGGCAGCAGCAGCCTCTTAGAGCATGACGACGGGCAGCAGCAGCCTCTTGGAGCGTGGCGACGGGCAGCAGCAGCCTCCTGGAGCGTGGCGACGGGCAGCAGCAGCCTCTTAGAGCATGGCGACGGGCAGCAGCAGCCTCCTGGAGCATGGCGACGGGCAGCAGCAGCCTCTTGGAGCATGGCGACGGGCAGCAGCAGCCTCCTGGAGCATGGCGACGGGCAGCAGCAGCCTCCTGGAGCATGGCGACGGGCAGCAGCAGCCTCTTGGAGCATGGCGACGGGCAGCAGCAGCCTCTTGGAGCATGGCGACGGGCAGCAGCAGCCTCTTGGAGCATGGCGACGGGCAGCAGCAGCCTCCTGGAGCATGGCGACGGGCAGCAGCAGCCTCCTGGAGCGTGACAACGGGCAGCAGCAGCCTCTTAGAGCATGGCGACGGGCAGCAGCAGCCTCCTGGAGCATGGCGACGGGCAGCAGCAGCCTCCTGGAGCGTGGCGACGGGCAGCAGCAGCCTCTTGGAGCGTGACAACGGGCAGCAGCAGCCGCCTGGAGCGTGGCGACGGGCAGCAACAGCCTCCTGGAGCGTGGCGACGGGCAGCAGCAGCCTCCTGGAGCGTGACAACGGGCAGCAGCAGCCGCCTGGAGCGTGGCGACGGGCAGCAACAGCCTCCTGGAGCATGGCGACGGGCAGCAGCAGCCTCCTGGAGCGTGGCGACGGGCAGCAGCAGCCTCTTGGAGCGTGACAACGGGCAGCAGCAGCCGCCTGGAGCGTGGCGACGGGCAGCAACAGCCTCCTGGAGCATGGCGACGGGCAGCAGCAGCCTCCTGGAGCGTGACAACGGGCAGCAGCAGCCGCCTGGAGCGTGGCGACGGGCAGCAACAGCCTCCTGGAGCATGGCGACGGGCAGCAGCAGCCTCCTGGAGCGTGACAACGGGCAGCAGCAGCCGCCTGGAGCGTGGCGACGGGCAGCAACAGCCTCCTGGAGCATGGCGACGGGCAGCAGCAGCAGCCTCCTGGAGCGTGGCGACGGGCAGCAGCAGCAGCCTCCTGGAGCGTGGCGACGGGCAGCAGCAGCATCCTCCTGGAGCGTGGCGACGGGCAGCAGCAGCCTCCTGGAGCGTGGCGACGGGCAGCAGCAGCAGCCTCCTGGAGCGTGGCGACGGGCAGCAGCAACAGCCTCCTGGAGCATGGCGACGGGCAGCAGCAGCAGCCTCCTGGAGCGTGGCGACGGGCAGCAGCAGCAGCCTCCTGGAGCGTGGCGACGGGCAGCAGCAGCAGCCTCCTGGAGCGTGGCGACGGGCAGCAGCAACAACCTCCTGGAGCATGGCGACGGGCAGCAGCAGCAGCCTCCTGGAGCGTGGCGACGGGCAGCAGCAGCAGCCTCCTGGAGCGTGGCGACGGGCAGCAGCAGCAGCCTCCTGGAGCGTGGCGACGGGCAGCAGCAGCAGCCTCCTGGAGCGTGGCGACGGGCAGCAGCAGCAGCCTCCTGGAGCGTGGCGACGGGCAGCAGCAGCAGCCTCCTGGAGCGTGGCGACGGGCAGCAGCAGCAGCCTCCTGGAGCGTGGCGACGGGCAGCACCACCACCACTGGAGCCTTGTCGTGACGTGCTGTAAACCCCGTTATACATATCACTGAGGTCCGGGAACGGCAGTCCCTGGCCCCTGGCTTTGTTTCCTCGTGTTCCGCAATGTTTTATTGTAGAGTAAAGTGTAGTGGGAGGAGCGGAGTAGCGCGGGCGAGGCGCCGCCACCACCGTTACTGACAATTGTCAACATCACAGCTCCTCGACTCTTTGATCTAACAGCACAGAGGGAGGACTACTGGTGTTTCAGGAGGGAACCTTTGATTTTCAACATCAAATCATATATCAGATGTCACTCTAACTCAACTTGATTGTGAAGTAGCAATAGACAGTATGTCCATGCACTCTGCACCAGGCCCTGATTCCTGGAAATCCAGATTCATCAAGAACTGTAAAAGACCACTGTCCCAGGTCTTAAAAAATTTTTGGAGACAGAACCTAAATATTGGTGTTATCCCTGAAATACTAAAAACAGCAGAAATAGCACCACTCCATAAAGGAGGGAATAAAGCAGAGGCAAACCCTATAGGCCCATAGCACTACCATAACAAACTAATCTTTGAAAGAATGATAAAAGTAAGATAACAAAACACAAGGAATCACAGCGTCTACCTAACCCTGGTCTACCTGGAGCTTACCTGGAGAAGGTCTTGGGAGTTGTTCTACTCCCCGAGCCCGGCCTGAGGCCAGGCCCGACTTGTGATAACTTGGTCCAACAGGCTGTTGCTTGGCGCGGCCTGCAGGCCCACATATCCACTACAACCTGGTTGGTCCGGCACTTCTTGCAAGAACTTATCTAAGTGCCTCTTGAATACATCCACCTTTGTTCGGGCAATATTTCTAATGCTTGCTGGGAGGGTGTTGAACAGCTGTGGACCTCTGATGGTCAGAGGTTACCTGGAAGTAATAAATGTTTTGCATATAACTTCGTCTAACTCATTGTTTTCTCTGTTACAGGTGAGCGAGACTGACACTCGGTGACCACAGCACTCTGGTAATGTAACTTGAGGTTTGTCTCTCAATACACACACGTATGGTGTCTGTATTGGTAGTAGTGACTGCGATGTACCTGGATTGTACCTGGAGGGAGTTCTGGGAGTTCTTCTGCTCCTCAAGCCCGGCCTGAGGCCAGGCTTGACTTGTGAGAGTTTGGTCCACCAGGCTGTTGCTTGGAGCGGCCCGCAGGCCCACATACCCACCACAGCCCGGTTGGTCCGGCACTCCTTGAAGAAAACTATCTAGTTTTTCTCTTGAAGGTGTCTTTGCAAAGCTTATTGCAAAAAGTAGCATACACCATCACAAAGCTCCTACCAATGATAAGCACTCAGTGGTTCAAGACACTTCGAAAGTGCGAGTGGTGAGGGAGTTTAGGCGCTTCACTTAAGGTTCCATTCCGCCAGGCCTTGGGGACATTCCAGGTCCCCAAGGCCTGGCGTATGGTTGTGTGATGGTGACGGAAGCCGAAGTGCTTCTTAAACTCGGCTTCCAACACTAGTGAAGAGCAGGGGTGCTATAGGCACAATCAGAGAACACTGTATAAACATCAGAGGTCCGCGGTTGTTCAACACCCTCTCAGCGACTATAAGAAATATTTCCGGAACAACCGTGGACATCTTCAAGAGTAGATAGTTTTCTCCAAGGAGTGCCGAACCAACCGGGCTGTGGTGGGTATGTGGGCCTGCAGGCCACTCCAAGCAACAGCCTGGTGGACCATGCTCTCACAAGTCCAGCCTGACTGGGGCCGGGCTTGGGGAGTACAAGAACTCCCAGAACCCCATCAAGCAGGTATAATCAAGGTACACGTGACCTATTTACCTTATCTGATCTATATAGATTATATTCCTGGATGTCAATGACTTCCTCTGTATGGGTTTCTGTGAAAGCTCCAGATACTGTGTTTGCCTCTGTGAGGAGGCCTTTGTCAACCGTATTTTGTTTTTTTTCCTTCGTTTATATTCCATGTGTTGACAAAGATAAATGGAGTTATTATTTTTATGTATTGTGGCCTTCAGGAACGAACTGGGGATATAAAGAGTACGAAAGTCACGGGTCGCTGTTTTGGGTTACGAATTTAATAGTATTAGTCGAATGTGGGTCGGGCAGGTGCCCAGTGTAGGTCGGGCAGGTGCCCAGTATGGGTCGGGCAGGTGCCCAGTATGGGTCGGGCAGGTGCCCAGTGTGGGTCGGGCAGGTGCCCAGTGTAGGTCGGGCAGGTGCCCAGTATGGGTCGGGCAGGTGCCCAGTGTGGGTCGGGCAAGAGCCCAGTGTGGGTCGGGCAAGAGCCCAGTGTGGGTCGGGCAAGAGCCCAGTGTGGGTCGGGCAAGAGCCCAGTGTGGGTCGGGCAAGAGCCCAGTGTGGGTCGGGCAGGAGCCCAGTGTGGGTCGGGCAGGAGCCCAGTATGGGTCGGGCAAGAGCCCAGTGTGGGTCGGGCAGGTGCCCAGTGTGGGTCGGGCAGGTGCCCAGTGTGGGTCGGTCAGCCTAGAGAAGACAAGATATAGTGTAGGTCACAAACAACACAATCTCCTGACGAAGATTAGATTGTCTGATGATCAGCATTTATCTGAGTCCATCTGGGCAATAATCACGGACGCTCACAAGTCTCTCCAAACATCTCCACAAACCACGTAGTTTCATATGTGTACTTGCCTAGTTGTTCGCCCGGGAGTTGAGCGGAGGGTTTTTTCTCGCAGGGATATTCCTGCGTGAGCCCTGAGCCTCTGGCTGGGTCACTATCATCTCCGTTAAGGTGTGCGGCTTGAGCACATCTCTAGAGCTACTGAACCTATTTTTTTCGAGGCACTGATTTCGGTTTGTATTTTCTAGCTATTCTCTCTTGCTTATTTCTGTGAGGATTTGGAACTGGCTGCACAGGTCTAGTGCCATGATGGTCTAAACTTCAATTAGGTTGTGATGTGAGTAACTAGTTGGGTCAGCTATTTGCTAGTTTAAGGCAAATAGCATTAAAAACCCATTGCCAAAATTACACCAGAACGCTTTGACGTTCTGACGACTCTCTCGGCGTCATGCCGAGTGTGTCCCCTCCTCTCCTACCTCAAATATTTACTTAGTCTTATTATTTAGTATAAACATTGTGAGTGAAAGAGTTTAACGTTGGATTGTGTGGTCACAGGCAATGCTCGTCCTACCTTCCGGGGCGATGCGCTGCGACTCGGCTGCAAATAAAGTAATGCCATATTTTCCTCATTTACGAGGCAAGTTATGAAGTAGCCATTTGTTGGACCATTTGTACAGTTTGTCCAGGCCATCTTGTAGTCTTTTTGTTATCTTCCACTGTCTTACTACATCTTGTAAGTTTAGCATCGTCATTATCAGTGCGAGGAATGAATATTACCTCAGGAAGATCATTTATGTATATCACAAACAGGATAGGTGCGAGTACTGAACCCTGTGGGACTCCACTTGTGACGTCTCGTCATTATGAGTCATTTCCCCACCCCATCAAAAGCAACAGAAAAGTCGCTGTTTTGTGTTGCTTAGATTCTCCCTTATCCACTGAAACACACTACATGTTGCTTTGCTTATTTTTCCAATATAGGCACCAGCCTCTTACGGGGTACTGTGTCAAAGGCTTTCTCACACTCCAGGAAAATGCAGTCTGCCTACCCTTCTCTTTCTTGCCTGAGTTTTGTTACATAGTCAAAGAATTCTACAAAACCGGTGAGGCATGATTTACCCTCCCTGAACCCATGTTCGGGGTGTGTTACAAAGTTTTTGCTTTTTTACTCATTGTTTTATTTTACTCTAGCTTTTTACTCATGATCACATTACGTAGTGTACAAGTTAGACACACTGGCCTGTAGCTCAGTGCCTTCTGCCTCTCACCCTTTTTGCATATTGGACTTCAGTAGCTGTCTTTCAACTTTCTCATAGATCTTCTGTTTCCAGTGACCTATAATACACCATAGAATTTGACACTCACTGTGCTTTTTCAGTATACATGGTGAGATTGTGTTAGGTCTAAGAGCCTTCGTCACATCCAGCTCCAGAAGGCGCCTCTTAACTTCATCTCATGTAATGTCACCATCACCTTTCTCAGTTCAGGGACTTCTCCTTGTTCTATTGTGGAGACTTATTGGAATCTCTTAAGTTCTTCACAGACTTTTATGTCATTCTCTGTGTTCCTGTCTCCCATTTTCTCAGTTGGAGCAGATGATGTGGTGTTGATCACTGTCCCATGCCCATGGTGGGGAGTGGGGGAGGGGAGAAACTGAAATATGCCCTAGGTGGGGTTGGGGGCAGTCTCCACCCTTCCCTCCCTGTTCCCCCTCCCCAACCCTCCCTTCCTGCCTCCACCCTCTCCCTCCTTTCTCCACCCTCCCCTCCTGCCTCAACCCTCCCCCTCACCTTACGATAACTTCGGGGCTCAACGTCCCTGTGGCCCGGTCCTGGACTGGTCAACCAGGCTGTTGGACGCGGCTGCTCGCAGCCTGACGTATGAGTCACAGCCTCGTTGATCAGGTATCCTTTGGAGGTGCTTATCCAGTTCTCTCTTGAACACTGTGAGGGGTCGGCCAGTTATGTCCCTTTGTGTAGTGGAAGCGTGTTGAACAGTCTCGGGCCTCTGATGTTGATAGTTCTCTCTTGAACACTGTGAGGGGTAGGCCAGTTATGTCCCTTATTTGTAGTGGAAGCGTGTTGAACAGTCTCGGGCCTCTGATGTTGATAGTTCTCTCTCAGAGTACCTGTTGCACCTCTGCTCTTCAACGGGGGTATTCTGCACATCCTGCCATGTCTTCTGGTCTCATGTGGTGTTATTTCTGTGTGCAGGTTTAGGACCAGCCCCACTAATGTTTTCCACGTGTAAATTACTATGTATCTTTCCTGCTTGCGCTCTAGGCATCTAGGCATTACCAATTTAGGTTCTTTAGTCGATCCCAGTAATTTAGATGTTTTACTGAGTGGATTCTAGCAGTAAAGGATCTCTGCACGCTCTCCAGGTCAGCAATTTCTCCAGCTTTGAAAGGGGCTGTCATTGTGCAGAAGTATTCTACTCTAGAGAACACTAGCGTCTTGAAAAGGTTAGTTTCTTAACAGAAAAGGTTCTGTTAGGAAATTGTAGATCCATTTTCCTATTTTTCCGCTGATTCCTTTTGAACGTATTTTGTGCGCAATAACACCGTGATCACATTTGTTGAAGGCTTTTGCGAAATCTGTGTATATATCTTCAGCGTTTTGTCTTCCATGGCATCTTAGGCCATGTCATAGTGGTCCAGCAACTGTGATAGGTATGCTCGGAACTCCTTGACTCTACAAATGAGGTGGTAGAGGTATTGGGAGTAAAAATAGAGAAAATATACTTAGTTATTATTCTAATATACAAAGCGCCAGATGCAATGGCCGAGGAATTCGCAGAACAGATAAACAAAATAGAGAATAGCCTTGATAATTTGGCGAACCCGATACCTGATATTATCTTCCTAGGTGACTTCAACTTGCCAAATCTAAGATGGAGAATAACAAACAATAATATTAATCCAGGAAATCTATCGGGACATAACCAACCACAGATTAGAGAATTGCTTAGATTCTGTGACAAATTTCACTCAACCAGAAGATATCAGACCCAACGAGACTTGAAAATATTCTAGATCTGATCTTTACAAATAATTTACAAACATTACGATATCAGATACCACATGCTCAGATCACACGCTCATTGAAGTGCAAACGACCATCAATACTCAGAATAGACCTAAAACAATGATCAAGCGAGAAGGGTTATTCAGTAAATTCAATTTTAATAATAAAAGGATAGACCGGGAGACAATTAACAGGGAACGTACAAACATTCAATAGGAAACTGTTCTAAGTAATACAAGTCACCAAGCTCTCAAAAGTCAAGCCGGGCTTGGGGAGTAGAAGAACTCCCAGAACCCCCATCAACCAGGTATCAAGCAAGCAAGGAAGGAAGGAATTATTAGGGGGAAAACGCCAAGCCATATTGGGACTCCATAGCCCATGGAGTCCAGGGTTATGGAGATGCTGTGATTCCAAGTGTTTTGTGATCTTCTTAAAACACTATCAAAGATTTTTATGATGTCTAATGTTAGTGTTATCGGTCTATAGTTTATTGCCTCTGCTTTATTTCCTCCGTTATGGAGTGGTGCTATCTCAGCCGAATTCATTATATCAGGGATATGTCTGCATAGATACAGTTCTTGATGAATATGGAGTTCCAGGAATCGGGGCAGAGTGCATAGTCATACTGTCTATGGCTACTTCAAAATTAAGTGGAGTTATGGTGACATCTGATATATGATTTATGTTGTATCACATTCATGAAGAATTCGTTTGGGTTATCAATCTTTAATGTGTTTAAGGGCTCGCTGAAAACGGAATCGTACGGAATCAGTATTTCGCTCAATTCTTTGTTGTCATCAGTTAAAGTTCCATCGTCTTTAGGTTGGGGCCCGATACAAAGTGTAATTTTTGTTCTACATTTCGCATAACAGAAAAAGTACTTCGGTTTTCTCTCTCTCTCTCTCGCCGGTGGCCTTTTGCTCTCTCTGCCTCTCCTGGATTTTATATTATCCTTGTAGCTCTAGTTTAGTCATTTCTGTTTCTCTACGTAGCCCTCTTTATCATTCTTGAGATACGGTGGGGCGTTCAAGTTGGTCTGCGATAAATTTATTTCGTCTATAGAGGGAATGTCAATCCTGTTCTAATCTGTATCTCTTCCTCTTTTTTTTGTCTTAGAAGTCTGCGGCTTGAGCATATTTCTAGTGCTACTGAGCTTAGTTTCTTGAGGCATTGGTTTTCGTTTGCATCTTCTAGTTGTTCTTCCCTGCTTATATCTGTGAGGTCTTATTTTTTTGTCCCTGTTAATGGACAAAATTAAATTATTAAAATTAAATCATTAAATTATTATTATTATAAAATTAAATTATTAAATTATTAAATTATTAAATTTAAATTATTAAAATTAAATTTGCAGAATTCTCGTCGTCTAGAATTTGTGACTGGCTGCTCAGGTCTAATCCCCATGCTTGTCTCAACTATATGAGTAACAGGTATTTGTAATCATTGTTCCTGATCAATTGTTTGTTATTTGTGAAAATAAGGTCTAGTTGGGTCTACTATTTGCCGTTATTTGTGAAAAAATCTTTTCTAGCTGGTTTTAGTATTTGCTGGTTTAAGGCAAACCTATCGCACATCCGTAGCAGGTCATTTGCATGTGCCTGTTCATTTAGGCTACTTCCTGGTGTTCTTTCTGATATAACTGTATTAGCCAGGTGCTTCCATTTCAGGTGCCGTAGGTTGAAGTCCCCAAGCAGGATGATGTTCGGAGCTGGATGTGTGAGGTTTTCCAAGCAGTGTTCTATTTTCATTAGTTGGTCTTTAAACTGCTGAGGGTTTGCCTCCGGTGACTTGTATACAAGGACAATAACTACAATTAATATCTCTATTTTGATTATTAGCACTTCCACCATATCATTTGTGGTGTTTAGCAGCTCAGTACAGGTGAGTGTGTCCTTGATGTTCAGGCTACCTCACCCTCCCCCCTCTCCCTCCCCCCTCTCCCTCCCCCTCTCCCTCCCCCCTCTCCCTCCCCCCTCTCCCTCCCCCCTCTCCCTCCCCCCTCCCTCCCCCCCTCTCCCTCCCCCCTCTCCCTCCCCCTCTCCCTCCCCCCTCTCCCTCCCCCCTCTCC
The DNA here is from genome assembly GCF_040958095.1 of Procambarus clarkii. Taxonomy (NCBI): domain Eukaryota; kingdom Metazoa; phylum Arthropoda; class Malacostraca; order Decapoda; family Cambaridae; genus Procambarus; species Procambarus clarkii. The sequence goes on from NC_091235.1 coordinate 3,798,416, forward strand.
CTCCCCCCTCTCCCTCCCCCCTCTCCCTCCCCCCTCTCCCTCCCCCCTCTCCCTCCCCCCTCTCCCTCCCCCCTCTCCCTCCTCCCTCTCCCTCCTCCCTCTCCCCTCTCCCTCCTCCGCCACCCTCCCCCCTCTCCTTCCCCCCTCTCCCTCCTCCCTCTCCCCTCTCCCTCCTCCTCCCCCCTCCCCCCTCTCCCTCCCCCCTCTCTCTCCCCCTCCACGTCTCCCTCCACCACCCTCACCTTCGCCCTTACCTGCCCCCTCATCCTCCCCTCCCCTCCCCCCTCAACCTCCCCTCCCCCCTCAACCTCCCCCTCCACCCTCCCCTCCACCCTCTCCGTCCACCCTCTCCCTCCACCCTCTCCCTCCACCCTCTCCGTCCACCCTCTCCCTCCACCCTCTCCCTCCTCCTCTCCCCCCCCTCCTCTCCTCCCCCCCCCCCCTCCTCCTCTCCCCGGCAGCTAAGAGTGTAGTGTATTAAACAGTTTATGGGCGGGGAGGGGCTGGAGGCCGTCCTCCCCTCAAGGTCAGTATTGTTATGGACAACCTCGTGGCGCTTCCCACCTCGTAAACCCTTTACTAAATGCAAACTAAGACGCCATGATTGAGGAAAGATGAAGCGGTTTCGTAAGTGCACATTGAAATGCTTCATGAATACTGGCCCAGGTCATTGTGAGGGGTTCACAAAGGCCGGGGCCATTACCTTTGTGAGGTAATTTGTGAGGTGGCGAGTGAGTGAGTGAGTGAGTGAGTGCGTGCGTGAGTGCGTGAGTGAGTGAGTGAGTGAGTGCGTGAGTGAGTGAGTGCGTGCGTGAGTGAGTGAGTGCGTGAGTGAGTGAGTGAGTGCGTGATGGTGGGGATGTGAGGGACGGGAGTGAGTAACTTGGGGTCATGTTCAGCAGGTAAACAACTCAGAGCATGAGGCGTCTCCTCATACTACCATGAGTGACAGATCTTGGATGCTGGGGCAGGTTATCTTGGGATGATTTCGGGGCTTAGCGTCCCCGCGGCCCGGTCTTCGACCAGGCCTTCTGTTTGTTATTTTTGATCAACTACTTGTGACTTTTTATAACTATACCTTTTTTAATCTGGCATCTGGGAGATGCCTTCACCTAAATCAACGGATTTAGATGAAATGCTTCACTCCACAAGGGAGGAAGCAAGCAATTTACTAGACATTATAGACTAGTTGAACAGCACACAAAATTATAGTTTTTGAGAGTGTGATTAGGAGTTAAATCTCCAGCTTCCCAGAGAGCAGTGAACTCATACCCAAGTTAACATGACTTTAGAGTGTAGGAGGAAGATCTTGTCTTATACAGGTACTGAACTACTGTCACAAAATCGCGTAAGCATTAGAAGGAAAACAGAATGCAGATGTGGCTACCTTGTGGTGATTCCAAGGATCAATGTTCCCACGGCTCGGTCTCTGACCAGACCTCCTAGTTGGTCGTCTGGTCAACCAGGCTGTTGGATGCAGCTGCTCGCAGCCTGACGTATGAGTTGATCAGGTTGATCACGGATCCTTTGGAGGTGCTTATCCAGTTCTCTCTTGAACACTGTGAGGGGTCGGCCAGTTATGCCCCTTATGTGTAGTGGAAGCGTGTGGAACAGTCTCGGGCCTCGGATGTTGATAGTTCTCTCTTGAACACTGTGAGAGGTCGGCCAGTTATGCCCCTTATGTGTAGTGGAAGCGTGTGGAACAGTCTCGGGCCTCTGATGTTGATAGTTCTCTCTTGAACACTGTGAGGGGTCGGCCAGATATGCCCCTTATGTGTAGTGGAAGCGTGTGGAACAGTCTCGGGCCTCTGATGTTGATAGTTCTCTCTTGAACACTGTGAGGGGTCGGCCAGTTATGCCCCTTATGTGTAGTGGAAGCGTGTGGAACAGTCTCGGGCCTCTGATGTTGATAGTTCTCTCTTGAACACTGTGAGGGGTCGGCCAGTTATGCCCCTTATGTGTAGTGGAAGCGTGTGGAACAGTCTCGGGCCTCTGATGTTGATAGTTCTCTCTTGAACACTGTGAGGGGTCGGCCAGATATGCCCCTTATGTGTAGTGGAAGCGTGTGGAACAGTCTCGGGCCTCTGATGTTGATAGTTCTCTCTTGAACACTGTGAGGGGTCGGCCAGTTATGCCCCTTATGTGTAGTGGAAGCGTGTGGAACAGTCTCGGGCCTCTGATGTTGATAGTTCTCTCTTGAACACTGTGAGGGGTCGGCCAGTTATGTCCCTTACGTGTAGTGGAAGCGTGTGGAACAGTCTCGGGCCTCTGATGTTGATAGTTCTCTCTTGAACACTGTGAGGGGTCGGCCAGATATGCCCCTTATGTGTAGTGGAAGCGTGTGGAACAGTCTCGGGCCTCTGATGTTGATAGTTCTCTCTTGAACACTGTGAGGGGTCGGCCAGTTATGCCCCTTATGTGTAGTGGAAGCGTGTGGAACAGTCTCGGGCCTCTGATGTTGATAGTTCTCTCTTGAACACTGTGAGGGGTCGGCCAGTTATGTCCCTTATGTGTAGTGGAAGCGGGTTGAACAGTCTCGGGCCTCTGATGTTGATAGTTCTCTCTCAGAGTACCTGTTGCACCTCTGCTTTTCAACGGGGGTATTCTGCACATCCTGCCATGCCTTCTGGTCTCATGTGGTGTTATTTCTGTGTGCAGGTTTGGGACCAGCCCCTCTAACTACTTCTACGTGGAGAATATTATTGCACTCTTGTAAAGTGCATTCTTTCCAAGATTTTTTATGATGTGAAGTGAAGGCTATTAGTCTACACTTTTTGGCATCTGCTTTTCTATCTCGTTTGTGAAGTTGTATAAAAATGATATATAAAAACTCTCGAAACCTTCTCCAGGTAAGATCCAGGTATACACTGACTTCGCTAAGGCATTTGTTAAATGTGACTGGAGTGAGGGAGCATAAAACTGTGGTCCATATATACACACTAGATATAACATTGATACTCACATATCAGTTATACTACTTGATTACACACACAGATCACACTAACGTGATGCATCAAATGAACAAATCCACAAGGGCCACAAGGGTCTGGGATGCTCCCGGACGCAGGTTCGAGTCTTCGTCACGACCCTTGTGGATTTGTTCAAATGATTCACAACATGGTTTTACAAATGGCCGTTCATGTTTAACAAATTTGCTATCTTTTTATTCCAGCATAGTTGAGGCAGTTGATAGTGGTAAGGATTGTGATGTTGTGTACCTTGACTTTAGCAAAGCTTTTGATACAGTGCCACATGAAAGACTAATTAAATAGATAGAGGCTCATGGTATTGGGGTGCTATATTAAGCTGGATTAGGGCATGGCTATACCAAAGAAAACAGTGTGTTTGTATAAATGGGGCTTAGGCAGAGTGGGAAAATGTTGTAAGTGGAGTGCCTCAAGGCTCTGTCCTGGGACCTCTGTTGTTTATAATATATATAAATAATTTAGATTCAGATTTGAGTAGCAACATTTGCAAATTTCCCGATGATACAAAAATCGGTAGGGAAATAAACACAGAAGACTCACTATCACTTCAAGTTGATCTATATAGGGTTTTGAAATGGTCAAAAGATTGGCAGATGCAGTTTAATGCTGATAAATGTAAAGTTTTGAGGCTAGGTAATGATGATAGAGTTAGACTAAATTTTGTTTACGAAATTCTCCTCCCCTGGGACTCGGGACTGGTTGTGCAGGTCTACTCCCCATGCTTCTCAGCACTTCAATTCAATTCTATTCAAACTGTCAGAACTTCCAATCACACCCTGCTAGATACCTGCTAGATGGGGTTATGTGGGTTCTTCTACCCCAAGCCTGGCCTGAGGCCAGGCTTGACTTGTAAGAGCTTGGTCCTCCAGGCTGTTGCTTGGAGCGGCCCGCAGGCACACATATCTACTACAGCCCGGTTGATCCGGCACGTCTTGAAGAAAATCATCTCGTTTTCTCTTGAAGATGTCCACGGTTGTTCAGGCAATATTTCTTGAACAACCAATTTCTTGAGGGTGTTGAACAACCGTGGACCTCTGATGTTTATACAGTGTTCTCTGATTGTGCCTATGGCACCTCTGCTCTTAACTGGTTCTATTCTGCATTTTCTTCCATATCGTTCACTCCAGTACGTTGTTATTTTACTGTGCAGATTTGGTACTTGGCCCTCCAGTATTCTCCATGTATATATTATTTGGTATCTCTCTCGTCTCCTTTCTAGTGAGCACATTTGGAGAGCTTTGAGACGATCCCAATAATTTAGGTGCTTTATCGCGTCTATGCGTGCCGTATATGTTCTCTGTATTCCCTCTATTTCAGCAATCTCTCCTGATCTGAAGGGGGGAAGTGAGTACTGAGTAGTACTCAAGACGGGACAACACAAGTGACTTTGTACAACCATTGTGATGGAATCCATGGATTTGAAAGTTCTTGTTATCCATCCGATCATTTTTCTGGCTGACGCAATATTTGCTTGGTTATGCTCCCTAAACGTTTGGTCGTCAGACATAATTATTCCCAAATCCTTGACATGCTGTTTTCCTACTATGGCAGTTAAGGTTCTCATTTTTACCGTACCTGAGTACCTCGAATTTATCACTGTTAAACATCATGTTTTCTGCTGCCCAGTCGAAAACTTTATTAATATCTGCTTGTAATTGTTCAATGACTTCAGCAGAGGTAATTTTCATGCTGATTTTTGTGTCATCTGCAAAGGATGACTCTAAGCTGTGACTTGTCTTTCTGTCTATATCTGATATGAGGATAAGGAAAAGCAGTGTTGCAAAGACTGTATCCTGAGGGGCAGAGCTCTTAACTGCGCTTGGACTCGATTTTATTTGATAAACTGTTACTCTCTGTGTTTTGTTCGACAGGAAATTGAGTTTCCAGCGTCCTACTTTACCATTTATACCCATTGACCTCATTTTGTGTGTTATCACTCCATGGTCACATTTGTCGAATGCCTTTGCAAATTCTGTGTATACTACATCTGCATTTTGCCTTTATTCTAAAGATTCTGTGATTTTGTCATAGTAGTTGAGTATCTGTGACAGGCTCTTTATATCCATGTTATCCTGGGTTGTGTAGCTCATTATTTTCCATAAAACTAGAAATTTGATTTTTAATCACTCTTTCAAAAACTTTTATTATGTGTGATGTTAGTGTAACTGGCCTATAATTTTTTGCCAAAGCCCCCTACCCCCCTTATACAGCGGAGCTATATCTGCAGATTTAAGTGCAGCTGGTATCTCCCCTGTATCCAGGCTCTTTCTCCATATTACGCTGAGTGCTCTCGCTACTAGTACTTTACATTTCTTTATGAATATTGTATTCCACGAGTCCGGCCCAGGAGCTGAGTGCATGGGTATGTTGTCAATTTCTCTTTCAAAGTCCTCTAAGTTCGTGTTAATATCCGTTATATTATCTGCAGCTTGAATGTCATTCATAAAGAAGCTGTCTGGGTCATCAACTTTCATGTTGTTTATTGGTGTGCTAAACATGGCCTCATGCAACCTTATGTGGGACGTCCTTGTTACTGTTGCCTGTGTGGGGCGTCCTTGTTACTGTTGCCTGTGTGGGGCGTCCTTGTTACTGTTGCCTGTGTGGGACGTCCTTGTTACTGTTGCCTGTGTGGGGCGTCCTTGTTACTGTTGCCTGTGTGGGGCGTCCTTGTTACTGTTGCCTGTGTGGGGCGTCCTTGTTACTGTTGCCTGTGTGGGGCGTCCTTGTTACTGTGTTGCCTGTGTGGGGCGTCCTTGTTACTGTTGCCTGTGTGGGGCGTCCTTGTTACTGTTGCCTGTGTGGGGCGTCCTTGTTACTGTTTGCCTGTGTGGGGCGTCCTTGTTACTGTTGCCTGTGTGGGGCGTCCTTGTTACTGTTGCCTGTGTGGGGCGTCCTTGTTACTGTGTTGCCTGTGTGGGGCGTCCTTGTTACTGTGTTGCCTGTGTGGGGCGTCCTTGTTACTGTTGCCTGTGTGGGGCGTCCTTGTTACTGTTGCCTGTGTGGGGCGTCCTTGTTACTGTTGCCTGTGTGGGGCGTCCTTGTTACTGTTGCCTGTGTGGGGCGTCCTTGTTACTGTTGCCTGTGTGGGGCGTCCTTGTTACTGTGTTGCCTGTGTGGGGCGTCCTTGTTACTGTTGCCTGTGTGGGGCGTCCTTGTTACTGTGTTGCCTGTGTGGGGCGTCCTTGTTACTGTTGCCTGTGTGGGGCGTCCTTGTTACTCTTGCCTGCGTGGGGCGTCCTTGTTACTGTTGCCTGTGTGGGGCGTCCTTGTTACTGTTGCCTGTGTGGGGCGTCCTTGTTACTGTTGCCTGTGTGGGGCGTCCTTGTTACTGTGTTGCCTGTGTGGGGCGTCCTTGTTACTGTTGCCTGTGTGGGGCATCCTTGTTACTGTTGCCTGTGTGGGGCGTCCTTGTTACTGTTGCCTGTGTGGGGCGTCCTGTTACTGTTGCCTGTGTGGGGCGTCCTTGTTACTGTTGCCTGTGTGGGGCGTCCTTGTTACTGTTGCCTGTGTGGGGCATCCTTGTTACTGTTGCCTGTGTGGGGCGTCCTTGTTACTGTTGCCTGTGTGGGGCGTCCTTGTTACTGTTGCCTGTGTGGGGCGTCCTTGTTACTGTTGCCTGTGTGGGGCGTCCTTGTTACTGTGTTGCCTGTGTGGGGCGTCCTTGTTACTGTGTTGCCTGTGTGGGACGTCCTTGTTACTGTGTTGCCTGTGTGGGGCGTCCTTGTTACTGTGTTGCCTGTGTGGGGCGTCCTTGTTACTGTGTTGCCTGTGTGGGGCGTCCTTGTTACTGTGTTGCCTGTGTGGGGCGTCCTTGTTACTGTGTTGCCTGTGTGGGGCGTCCTTGTTACTGTTGCCTGTGTGGGGCGTCCTTGTTACTGTTGCCTGTGTGGGGCGTCCTTGTTACTGTTGCCTGTGTGGGGCGTCCTTGTTACTGTTGCCTGTGTGGGGCGTCCTTGTTACTGTGTTGCCTGTGTGGGACGTCCTTGTTACTGTTGCCTGTGTGGGGCGTCCTTGTCACTGTTGCCTGTGTGGGGCGTCCTTGTTACTGTTGCCTGTGTGGGGCGTCCTTGTTACTGTTGCCTGTGTGGGGCGTCCTTGTTACTGTTGCCTGTGTGGGACGTCCTTGTTACTGTGTTGCCTGTGTGGGGCGTCCTTGTTACTGTGTTGCCTGTGTGGGGCGTCCTTGTTACTGTGTTGCCTGTGTGGGGCGTCCTTGTTACTGTTGCCTGTGTGGGACGTCCTTGTTACTGTGTTGCCTGTGTGGGGCGTCCTTGTTACTGTGTTGCCTGTGTGGTTACCTTGAGGTGCTTCCGGGGCTTAGCGTCCCCGCGGCCCGGTCGTCGACCAGGCCTCCTGGTTGCTGGACTGGTCAACCAGGCTGTTGGACGCGGCTGCTCGCAGCCTGACGTATGAGTCACAGCCTGGTTGATCAGGTATCCTTTGGAGGTGCTTATCCAGTTCTCTCTTGAACACTGTGAGGGGTCGGCCAGTTATGCCCCTTATGTGTAGTGGAAGCGTGTTGAACAGTCTCGGGCCTCTGATGTTGATAGTTCTCTCTCAGAGTACCTGTTGCACCTCTGCTTTTCAACGGGGGTATTCTGCACATCCTGCCATGCCTCCTGGTCTCATGTGGTGTTATTTGTGTGTGCAGGTTTGGGACCAGCCCCTCAATTATTTTCCACGTGTAAATTAATATGTATCTCTCCCGCCTGCGCTCAAGGGAGTACAGATTTAGGCTCTTTAGTCGGTCCCAGTAATTTAGATGTTTTACTGAGTGGATTCTAGCAGTAAAGGATCTCTGCACGCTCTCCAGGTCAGCAATTTCTCCAGCTTTGAAAGGGGCTGTCATTGTGCATCAGTACTCCACTCTAGAGAGCACAAGCGTCTTGAAAAGTATCATCATCGGTATAGCATCTCTAGTGTGAAAAGTTCTTGTTATCCAACCTGTCATTTTTCTTGCAATTGTGACGGCTACTTTATTGTGTTCTTTAAAGGTAAGGTCTTCCGACATGAGTACACCCAGATCCTTTACATTGCCTTTTCGTTCTATGTTATGATTTGCCTGAGTTTTGTACGTGGTTTCCGTTTTTATATTTTCACTTTTTCCGTAGCGCATGAGCTGGAACTTATCCTCGTTAAACACCATATTATTTTCTGTAGCCCATAGAAAGACCTGATCTACATCTGATGTCGTGCCGTGTCGGTTTGCCGTGTTTGCACGGACACGGACAAACCGTTTGCAGGACACGGTTTGGCGTGTCCTCAATGTTGCCAACTCGCATGAAGATCCTAGTGTCATCTGCAAAGGAAGATACGGTACTATAGGTTGTGTCCTTGTCTATGTCCATTATGAGGATGAGAAAAAGTACTGGAGCAAGCACAGTACCCTGGGGGACTGAGCTCTTCACGGTTGATGGACCGGATTTTATTTTCTTGACTATTACACACTGGGTTCTGTTAGTCAGGAAATTGTAGATCCATCTGCCTATTTTTCCGGTAATTCCTTCTGAACACATTTTATGTGCAATAACACCATGGTCACATTTGTCAATGATTTTTGCAAAATCTGTGTAAATTACATAAGCATTTTATTTGTCTTCCATGGCATCTAGTACCATATCATAGTGGTCCAACAACTGTGACAGGCAAGAGCGCCCTGATCTAAAACCATGTTGTCCGGGGTTATGGAGATGCTGTGATTCCATGAATTTTGTGATCTTACTTCTTAACACTCTCTCAAAGATTTTTATGATGTGCGATGTTAGTGCTATCGGTGTGTAATTTTTTGCCTCTGCCTTATTTCCTCCTTTATGGAGTGGTGCTATCTCTGCTGTTTTTAGTATGTCAGGGATAACGCCAGTATCTAGGCTTTGTCTAAAAAGAATGTGAAGGGCCTGCGATAGTGGTTTTTTTTACAGTTCTTGATGAATATGGAGTTCCAAGAATCAGGACATGGTGCAGAGCCGGAGCATACCTGGATGGGGTTCTGGGAGTTCCACTCCCGAGCCCGGTCTGAGGTCAGGCTGGACTTGTGATAACTTGGTCCAACAGGCTCTTGCTTGGAGCGGCCCGCAGGCCGCTCCAAGCCTACATCTACTACTGCCTACAGTATCTACTACAGCCCGGTTGGTCCGGCACTCCTTTCAAGAATTTATCTAAGTGCCTCTTGAATACATCCACCTTTGTTCCGGCAATATTTCTAATGCTCGCTGGGAGGGTGTTGAACAGCTGTGGACGTCTGATGTTCAGACAGTGTTCTCTGATTGTGCCTATGGCACCTCTACTCTTCACTGGTTGTATTCTGCATTTCCTTCCGTGTCTTTCGCTCCAGTATGTTGTTATTCTACTGTGCAAATTTGGGACCTGGCCCTCCAGTATCTTCCATGTATATATTATTTGATATCTCTCTCGTCTCCTTTCCAGAGAGTACATCTTGAGAGCTTTGAGACGGTCACAATAATTTAGGTGTTTTATCGTGTCTATGCGTGCCGTATATGTTCTCTGTATTCCCTCTATGTCAGAGATATTAGTGTCCCCCTCGCCTGGGTGACAGGGAGACCACAGGCGACGCCTGGGTGAGGGGGAGACCACAGGCGACGCCTGGGTGAGGGGAAGACCACAGGCGACGCCTGGGTGAGGGGGAGACCAGAGGGTCGCTCCAAGACGAAAAAGTCCTAGCTGCGGTCACTTCAGGAGGAGGTGATGGTTGTAAATACCTGGCGGTAGTTAGAGAAGGGCTGTGCTAATGGACCAGCTCCACGCAGCAAGACTTTCTCCCCGGTAATCAACGCGCTCATCCACTGCCTTAAAGGCCACGGCAATAATGCTCCACCACACTTTCTGGACGTGAAAGGGAACTTTAAGAACACAAGAGTAGAGTGAACTACTGAGGCCTACCTTATCTTGAGGTTACCTTGAGATGATTTCGGAGCTTAGCGTTCCCGCGGCCCGGTCGTCGACCAGGCCTCCTGGTTGCTGGACTGATCAACCAGGCTGTTGGACGTGGCTGCTCGCAGCCTGACGTATGAGTCACAGCCTGGTTGATCAGGTATCCTTTGGAGGTGCTTATCCAGTTCTCTCTTGAACACTGTGAGGGGTCGGCCAGTTATGCCCCGTATGTGTAGTGGAAGCGTGTTTGAACAGTCTCGGGCCTCTGATGTTGATAGTTCTCTCTCAGAGTACCTGTTGCACCTCCGCTTTTCAACGGGGGTATTCTGCACATCCTGCCATGTCTTCTGGTCTCATGTGGTGTTATTTCTGTGTGCAGGTTTGGGACCAGCCCCTCTACTACTTTCCACGTATAAATTATTTTGTATCTCTCCCGCTTGCGCTCAAGAGAAGACAGATTTAGGCATTTTAGTCGGTCCCAATAGTTTTAAATGTTTTACTGAGTGGATTCAACCA